>NC_045541.1:4026930-4326930 GCF_009769535.1 Thamnophis elegans | reverse complement strand
GCAAGAGAATTTTAGTGTTGCTGCTTGAAAGAGTTTACTATTTTTTTAAAAAAGAATTGTTCTTTATACAATTTGAGAATTAATTTTCTTTATTTTCGATGGTCTTTTATATTTTTGTTCCAAGCCAAAAAAAAAAAAAATGCCATCACTATCATAGGCACCTAAGTAAGAAAATAATTCAGAATTTGACACTCAAATGATAAAATAAATTTAAAGCAGTTTCTTTTGTCCTTTGAAAGCTTTTGAGGAGAAGGCAAGCAGGATCTACACAAGGAGGTGACTGACTTCAATACATATGTCAATCTTTAGCCAGCCTCAAGCTCTAATTTGCATGTTGTAAACAAGCAATTAAAACTCAGACAGATTTTTTTTCTATCACGTTATGCTAGCTCAAATGCAATGTCACTGGAGTTTGAGTGCACATTTAGTTGTTCACATCAAAAGATACACCTCTTTCCATTTTTCTATTTGAGATGACTGACAAATTACTTTTTATAAAAAATAATCCGATGAGTTACAATAACAATATCCTCCTTTGCTACCTAATCAGAACAACATTTCAACAATACCGGTAGAATATCTGATTGCAATGGGAAATTCTCATGGCTTGAACTGCCATTAATCCAACGCTCACATCTCACAGCTATTAGGATACTCTTTACTATTTTGAACATTGACAATATTAAGGAACGATGTAGGAATATACATCCTGAGCAAAAAGGTTGCCAAGATGACCTTGGTGGCCTTTTCATCTGTGCTCGCACCTTGTTTTTTTTTTTTTCAGCCTGTCTTCTTAATAGTCCAATTAGCTGCACTTTCAATAGTTTTTCCACAGAGCTGTATTTTAAAACATTATTTTCTCCCCCCCATCCCTGCCAAGAAGACTTGCAGAAAGCAATAAATAACAACATGAAGACAAGTAACAAAAAGCATCCTAAGAAAAATGTTATCCTTCAATTGTCCCTGCAAATCCTCATTTAAAGGAGCAAAGGTTTCTCAATTCCAATATATATATATATATATTTAAATATATATATATCCTTATGGGCTTAGCAAAAACTGAAGCTGGAGGCACCTTGATGTATGATGCTCAGAACAGAAGGGTTTTTGAGGGTGGGGAGAGATTAGGGGACACAGGTGCCAGCCACATGTATACTGTTTTCTCTATTATATTTTCATTACTATTATTATTATTATTTCTTTAAAACTAGGATATATTAAGCATATTGACATGTAGCGGAAATACACCAATGAGAGGAGGAGTGGGAAACAGAAGGGAGAAGAAAGATGGGAAGAGAAGGATAGGAGAGAGGGTAAGGGGGGAAGATGAGGAGGATAAGGAGGAGTGGATGGTAGAGAGAGGAGAAGGAGAAAGGAAGGGGAACTAGAGCAGGAAAGGATGATGGAGGGAAGATAGAAAGTTGGAGGGTGGTAGAAGAAAGAGGTGTATGGAGAGCAGAAGAGCTATAATGGGTTTTTATTTTTCTGGGCATTGTTGACAAGAGGAACTGATGTAATTATTATTTAATACTATATGATACGGGCTATGTATAGTATACATGTGAGTGTATGTTATGAAAATGGAAATAAAAAATATTTTTTTAAAAAAAGACAAGTGACAAAAAGTGCTCTGAGAAAAGGGATATTATCCCTCAATTGTCCCTGCAAATCCTCATTTAAAGGAACAAAGGTTTCTCAATTCCACTATATTTTTATATATATATATATATATATTATATATATATCCTTATGGGCTCAGCAAAAACTGAAGCTGGAGGCACCTTGATGTATGATGCTCAGAACAGAAGGGTTTTTGAGGGTGGGGAGAGATTAGGGGACACAGGTGCCAGCCTTCTGTAGAATGTGCACTTCTGCTCCATTAATTGCTGACACATCCTCCACCACCCCCCACTTCCATCTCCGACCCCTAGGGAGAAAAGCAGAGCGGCAGGCCCAGACTGGTACCCAGCAGCCAAAGTAGACAATTAGGTGCCAGAAGCAAAAGGGAGGGAGGGAAAGAGGGGGTAGAGGATGTAGTTGCTTAGCAACCAGGCGGCAGAAACAGCTGTGTAGCAGGCCCGAGCTGGTACCCAGGCACTGACAAGCTAGCCAATTAGCACACTGTATTTAATGCTGACGTTTCCTAGCAACAGGATACACAAGTTTGCCTGCCTCTCTCCCTCCCTCCCTCTCTCTCTCTCTCTCTCTTCATATTCCTCCCCCACCAGCATTCAAACCATTTACTTGTCTCCCTTTTGACTCAATGACTCTATTTATTTATTTTTTGTCCCAGGAGAGATTGGGGAACTTTTAAAAATCTGTAGAGCATTTAGCTTCCAGTTCACTCAGCATTAGGAACCCCATATGTATGACATGATAACAACTGCAAAAACCCACTGAGGAGTTATGAAGATACCACAGTTTGAATTCAATACGTTTTTCCTCAGATCACAGGAAAACGGTTGCATTTCATTCGTATAGGCAGAAAGGGTTATTGTTTCTATTTCTGGTAGGCATCAAATAAAACACCAACATTCTGTGCATTTGCATCTAAAAAAAGATGTTATTATTCATTCTTGCACATCAAAACTAAAATAAAATAAAACACCAACATTCTGTGCGTTTGCATCTAAAAAAGATGCTATTATTCATTCTTGCACATCAAAACTTGCTTGCTTGCTTGCTTGATGCCTCTTCACCCAACGTGGGTATAGGCGACTTCCATGGAAATTTGATGCCAACGGCGATCCATGGAAGCTGTTTTGGCTGGATATACCCAAGGGGACGCCAGTCCCAAGGGTCGACAGAGCCCGATTGGTGGGAACGGGGGGCACCACGTGAAGGCCGGGTTGTCGTTTGATAGTTGAGAGGCTTTGCAATAAGCGTTGCAATGTATATTTATATACAATATACATCAAAACTAAAGCCATATTACTATTTATCTGGATAACAAAAAAAAAACAACAACCCCTAACTGGTGCTAAATTGAAAGTATCAGCAGCATGGAAAACCTGCCTCTACAATATGTTCTTACAATAGAAGCTGATATTCATATGCATCGTATCCATGCATTAGATTGGTCATGTCCATGCGGTAAGATCATCATATTTAGCAATAGCAGTTAGACTTATATACCGCTTCATAGGGCTTTCAGCCCTCTCTAAGCGGTTTACAGAGTCAGCATATTGCCCCCAACAATAATCCGGGTCCTCATTTTACCCACCTCGGAAGGATGGAAGGCTGAGTCAACCCTGAGCCGGTGAGATTTGAACAGCCGAACTGCAGAACTGCAGTCAGCTGAAGTAGCCTGCAGTGCTGCATTTAACCACTGTGCCACCTCGGCTCTCGATAATAATTTTAACATTATTACATGATTTATATACATTGTGATATATTTTAAATGTAGCCCAAGACAATTCCTCTTCACTCAATGCAAGCCAGGCAAGCCAAAATGTCAGACCCACATGTCTTGGATGGTTCACCCTTGAGTCTCTTGATAGTAACGCCATATCTTCTTAACACAGACTGCCACTTGCCATGGGTTGATCACAGTCATATAAATGCTTTAAATCAGATCCAAAACTCTTGTTTATTTGCTTAATATTCTTGATGATATTATGTTCCACCTTGTTTAACCCCATTTACTTCAGCAATGGCACAGTTGCAATCAATATGACTGAAACCAATGCATAATATTCCCACATGTTAAGGGGACAAGTAACATGGTCTTGGCATTGAAACATACATTATGTAGTAGCCCAAAATTCTTATTTTTTTAACCTACAATCAAAACAATTGTACCTCATCATCACTTAGCTACACTTTAAAAGTGCAAAGGTCTTGTATCAATGCTTGACCTGTTTAGAATTCAAAACCATGTTTACAACTTTAATGGAAAATGTGGGATTCAGGGAATAATTCAGTGCTAGATTGGATACACTGGAACCCTTTGATACGACTGTAGTCAATTAGATTTTTCTCACCTCATTAATGCTCTTAGGAAATAAGAGTTGAGAAGAAATAAAATATACCTTCTTCTTTCATGAGGCAACATGGCATTTTATTCTGGGTGGATAAAACTGAAAGAGAACTACTCTTAACATTAGAAAATGTGCTTCAGAAACATGCTTTTTATTTAGATAGTAAGAAGCCAAGTTAATACTGTGGAATAGCTCCATATATTATCACTTAATGCAATTTCCTTCCATTCTCATCTCAGCTTTAGAACATTATCCTGTTAAGAGATCCTAACCCTATCATTTTGTCAATATCCACGTATTTGCTGGGATCATCCAAACTCTGTAGGTTTTCCTATAGTTGCATGAGATTCCTTTCTTTGCTATCCTCCATCTTCCTTCTGAAATGACCAGCACTCCTTCCAAATGGTCAAAGGGAGAGCCACTACTTCTACCTATTAATACAGTGTTTCTCAACCTTGGCAACTTGAAGATGTCTGGAGTTGAAGTCCAGACATCTTCAAGTTGCCAAGGTTGAGAAACACTGTATTAATAGAATAACAGAATAACCCCCTGTCCCTTAGGCAGGAAATCCTGTATCATTTCAGACAAATGCTTGTCCAATCTCTTCTTTAAAACCTCTAGCGTTGGAAGCACCTACATCATCTGGAGGCAACCCGTTCCACTGATTAATTGTTCGGTCAGGAAATTTCTCTTAGTTATTATACCAGTCTCTTCAATTTCCTACTACAACTTGCTGATTCTGAATAAGAGAAGCCTACGCCCTAATTGGGATTTTTTTCCCCTATCAAATTCTGCAATAAGAAAATTTGTTCCCTACAAGTTCTTGCTTAACGATTACATTAAGATTGGAGCCAGGCTAATACTTCCACAGAAAAATCAGATTTAATTTCTAATATATATTTTTTCCCTTTAAAGCATCTGCTTCCAATCTTGGATAATGACAAATTTATACACTTCCTCCTCCTGTTGTTCAATCTAAATTAATTCGCCTTCTGTCACTTAACTCACTGGCATTTGCTGAGATAGGTCTGGGGAAAAAAAATCCCCTTTCCCTTTCCACAAGTGAAAGTGTCATCCCTTCAGAACTATTTGCCACGCAAATGTGTTAAGGCTGAGGTTTTTTTTTTTTTCCTCACCTCCTTAAGTATATATTTTATAACAGATCCTTCATATAACTTAAGAAATAGGTAAGCTTTCTCCCAATTGCACATCTCACCTTCTCATAGTGCTCTCTTTCACACATATCTTTCCACATACCAAGTGACTTCTCCATTTCACTTCAGGCCAAAATCTGAATCCATCTCTTTACACGTTTGTTTTTAGCAGCAAGGCTTTGGTGCAACATCAATTAGCACCAGTTCTTTAAAAAAAAAATCTTTCAGCTTATGGGGAAGAAAATTAGCTTCTTGTGATTTCTGAGTTAAATTCCTTTCTGTACCAAAGGGTTCACTTTACCAGACAAATTTCAGATTTTTTTAATATGACAAAATCACATTAGCTATGGTGATTAGAGTGCAGTACTGCAGGCTACTTCTGCAAGCTACTTCTGCTGACTGCAATTTGGGAGTTCAAACCTCACCAGGCTCAAGGTTGACTCAGCCTTCCATCCTTCCCAGGTGGGTGAAATGAGGACCCAAATTGTTGGGGCTGTAAAGCACTGTAAAGCAGTATATAAACCTAAGTGCTATTGCTATTAATCATAGGAAACTATTGGAATGCATCTACAAAGAAATGTCCTAAATTGAGTCTCAAAGAGGAGTCTTCCTCAACCATAAATGGAGATGTCTACTGAGCCGAGGTGGTGCAGTGGTTAAATGCAGCACTGCAGGCTACTTCAGCTGACTACAGTTCTGCAGTTCGGCTGTTCAAATCTCACCAGTTCAGGGTTGACTCAGCCTTCCATCCTTCCGAGGTGGGTAAAATGAGGAACCGGATTGTTGTTGGGGGTGATATGCTGACTCTGTAAACCGCTTAGAGAGGGCTGAAAGCCCTATGAAGCGGTACATAAGTCTAACTGCTATTGCTATGTGTTCTGGGTTAAGGCTGCCACTTTCCACATGCAAAACATGCACTCCTCCGCATGTAGGTCTCTGTCTCCCAAATAGTCTATACATCCTTTTACTTTATGCCATTCCAGAGATTCCCAAAACATTGCGTCTTCTTTCAATTTTGCCTATGAAGTTCTGTGGCTTTTTCCTTGAGATTTTCCCAGACTTTTTCCAGCACTTTCCCAACAGACTATTGTGCATGGAAATGTTAAGTGTTGGCAAAACAGGACTAGTTCTGGTATTACTAGTGGTCAACCCATGCTTTTGTGAAATCTAATCACTACCTTGTCGCCTCATGTTTGAATTACTGCAGCTAGCTCTACAAGCTACAAGAAGCTAATGGGAAAAATTAAATATCAGAAACTTTTTAGACCTTCAGCTCAGTAGTCAAGAGAGCCAAATGGCTGGTAGCCATTGGCACGGTGAAGCTTGTTCACAATTGATGGTGTCTTGCAGGGACAGTTCCAAGCAACCAGGCCTGTGTTCAAAGACAACGGATCCAACAAAATAACTGCTTCATGCCTATAATCTTGGCCTTGGGACTCTTACAATACACACCAAAACTTCCAAATCCCACCTCTAAAATATTTTTCCTCTTGGGGTTTTTGGAGCCAGTTCAACTGTCTGCTTGCATAAATAAAGCGACATTATTGTTTAGAGAGATAAGGCAGCATGAACTGAAAGAAGGAAACCATGTAAACATAAACGCAGCTGTTTGGGGTAAGAATCTGAATTCACCCAACTCAGTATCTAGTCTCCAACAGAGACCAGGTTTAACTGAAGAAGCCATAACTTCCCCAAAACTCATTCCCTCGGGAGTCATGCTCCTGGATTTTGAATATATATTTTTTGCAAATTAGCCCATTTGAGATACCTCTATTCTAAAACTGTTGCTCTGTGATTTAATGTTTCACCAGTTGCAGCCCTTAACAAGAGTTTTAGTATAGATATTTCTAATTACAAGACTTTAATTTTTCAGAGAGAAGTATTTCACAGCATATATCCAGTTAAGGTCTCAGAATATAGGTTTTTTTTTTGACCAGGTGAATATTCAGATTGTAAATGAGGAATGGTTAATTAACTTTGGTTCACTGATGTTAACCAGAATTAATCAAACTTTGTTCTATCAAAATACACAAATATCACCATGTTAGGCATAGAGAAAGATTCTGAGTTTCTAGATATGTCTATATAGGAAGGTATTTCAAACAGGCAGCCCCTTTGCACTTAGCAAGGATTTCTTGAGGATCTTACATGTTTATGTGGACATCAGAAATTGGTTCAAATGTGATACATGTATAACGTAAAGGGAATACAGTAGAAAGAATTCTCAGTTTTGACTACAATACCTATTTTCAAAAATCTGTTCAGCTGAGGTAACTTTAATCAAACATTCTTTCTCTGTAATATATGAAAACAGCAAGAACGGTGATTTATTCCTACAAAGCTGTCTCTAAATAAAACTGTTTGAAGTCGAATATGTTTCACACATATTCATTAGATTTATTTGTTTAGATTTGTTATGGCCACCCAACTCAAGTAGACTGTCACTGGAATAAAATGAAACTGACAGCCTAGAATAAAATCAGACGTAACGATAACAATAAAATGGGATGCAGCCCCCACAAGCATATTAACTCTAGGGCTGGGAAGAGCGCCAGGATTTAAAAGAGTCTTCCAGAACCCCGGGAATATAAACATCTGGGAACCTTTCCAGAGGGCAGGAGCTGCAATGGAGTTTAGTTTAGTTTAGTTTAGTTTAGTTTTATTAAACTTGTATGCCGCCCTATTCCCCGAGGGGACTCAGGGCGGCTAACAAACTAAATAGGGGAAATACAAAAAACACAAAGACAAGACAAATACAAAAAAAACAGATTAAAAACTCATCAACAGCCGCAACAATTCGAGTGGGGCTGGGAACTCATCAGCCCCAGGCCTGCCGGAACAGCCAGGTTTTAACGGCTTTGCGGAAAGGCTGAAGGGTGGCGAGGGTCCGGATCTCCACGGGGAGATCGTTCCAGAAGGCATGCTTCCTTGATCCCACAAGATGATATTCAATTGAGGGGATCAGGTGGCAGAAAAAAAACAGGCTGACCCTAACATAATCAGGTCCTAAGTCGCGATCAGTATAATCAGTAAAATCAGTAATAATAATGTAAAATTAACAGTAATAATTTACCTTTTGGTATGAGTAAATATAGGTGAGGGATTTTTTTCTCCCCACAAGTAGGGAGAACTGAAATCAGTTCAGTTCAGTTCAGTTTATTAAATTTCTATGCCGCCCTTTTCCCCCGAAGGGGACTCAGGGCGGCTCACAACCCGAACCGGGGAGGGGGATACAGACAAAAGATTTAAAAAACAACAACATAACAATATATAATTTAAAACTCACAACAGTCATACCATTCGAGACGGGGGCAACGGTTCTTTAGCCCCAGGCCTGTCGGAACAACCAGGTTTTAAGGGCTTTGCGGAAGCCTGGAGGGTGGTGAGGGTTCGAATCTCCACGGGGAGTTCGTTCCAGAGGGTCGGAGCAGCCACAGAGAAGGCTCTCCTCCGGGTAGTCGCCAGTCGACACTGGCCGGCAGATGGGATTCAGAGGAGGCCTAATCTGTGGGATCTGATCGGTCTAGTGGAGGTAATTGGTTATGTGCTAAAATTATGATCCATTTGAAGGCCAGAAGCAGGCTCTCATGAATGTGGCTTGATCTACAGTGAATCATAATTCTTTGAACAGGCTGGCAGGGTAGCTATCAACAAAACTAATAAAAATCTGGTCTTCGTTTCTAAACACAATTGCATTCCACCAAATAACCAGTAGAATTATAAAGCAGCTGTGACATAAAGACCATCACCCCTCATTGATAGGATCTCTAGGAGCATTAATCTTAATCTGTTTAAAAGGAGAGAATTATACTAGTGCCCAAGGAATGTAATTTAACTTCCTCAAATAGCTAAACACAATCCCAATGAAAACTTTCCATGTCAAGTATTACTACTACTTACTACTACTACTACTACTACTACTACTACTACTACTACTACTACTACTACTATTTATTTGCTGCCTATCTCACTATGGGGCTACTTCAAGCAGCTCATAACCATAAAAAACAAGGAAATAAAAAGGAAGTTTAAAAAAAGTAAAATAATATAGCAATAAAACAAGGTATGATGTATGATTATTTGTATTCTCCGTAATCTTCAACATTCCAAAAAAATGTTATTCATATAGGAATTATAGAGCCATACGGTTAGCATTTTCATTGTGCAATAGAAAAATTCTCAAACTCCTTGACATAGTATGGAACACAATGTTCCAACCCAACTTTTTATACCAAGCCTGTAACTCTTATCCTCTAAAGCTTCATTTCTGAACAAGACAAATAATAAACAAAAGGCATAAGTGTGGTTAAAGACAGCCAAGCATCAAACACAAGTACCTGTGTGAGTCCTCTGGTGCGCTTTTAAGTGTGAGCTCTTTGTATATACTTTACGGCACCCATTGAACTGACAACGATGAACCCTCTTCTTGTTTTCCGGGGATGCGTCAGCCCCTAATCCTCCTTGTTCACTGTCACTGAGTGCGCACTTTGTTGTGTTAGCTGGTGCTATTACACCAACCTTTACAGAGCTGAGGGTGGATTTCTTTGTCACTAATTTCAGTGTAACTGTGCCATCAACTGCAGAGATAGTTTGTGAGGTTTTTCCAAGATGGCGGCTGAGTTCAGGAGAGGAAGGAGGTGTTAGTGAGGTCACTGCGTTGAGTTGGGCCTGGTTGACAGCAGCATAGCCCTCTGTAGAGGAGCTGGTAGGTTGCAGGCTGAGACAAGTCTCAGACAATAGTTTGTCCCTCGAGAGAATAATGTCCATGTTGGCATTTTTGTCACAGGTACTCATATCTACAGGTAACAAGAGTGGGTCCAATGGATGAATGCTGTCTTCTGTGCCATGAGCAGAAGTATGAAAAAAACAGTCCAGGTCCTCCACAAAGCTTTCTGGGTTCTTCCTGGGTTCTGTTTGAAGGTAGCGTTCCAGCTCAAGGCATGTCTGTAGAAACAAAAGGAGAAAGGAGCCATCACTGGGCAGTCAAACCCAACTGCAACCATTACCAAGAAGAAAAGAGTGTCTGAATAAAGCCAGCTGCCACAGTCAGAGATAATAGAAAAGCAAATCAATAGCAATAGCAGTTAGACTTATATACCGCTTCATAGGGCTTTCAGCCCTCTCTAAGAGGTTTACAGAGTCAGCATATCGCCCCCAACAACAATCCGGGTCCTCATTTTACCCACCTTGGAAGGATGGAAGGCTGAGTCAACCCTGAGCCGGTGAGATTTGAACAGCCGAACTGTCAGCTGAAGTAGCCTGCAGTGCTGCATTTAACCACTGCGCCACCTCGGCTAAGACAAGTTTCTGCAGCAAACACTACAGAAATGACTTCTTCCATAGAATAAGAATCCAATGGCTATTCAGCTCTGATGTGTAGAATCTAAAAATCCAGGTACAAATCTATTGGGCAAAAATATTTGCAAAAAAAGGAAGGCGGTTGAAAGCACAGGTTGCCAGTTGCCTAGCAACCGTAAGAACAATCACTTGCCAATCAAGTGATTCACAAACATTACACAAGCACTCCTTGACCAGTTCTGAAAAAAAATTCTCAACTCTTATTTTGTTAACTACTTTGGGCATTCATACTAGTCAGCAATGTTATAAATGTTTCAAATGAATCAATAAATATAAACTGAGAAATAAATATATAATAAAACCTCTACACTTCCTTTACAGGTTAATTCAGACTACAACTCAAGACTGAAACATGACCAGGGCACTGATAAAATCTGTACGCTCCTAGACCTCCAAGAAATTAATTTATGATTGAGTCTACACATACAAAACACATGTAATTCACGTTATGGCACACAGGGTAATTAAATAAATATATACACCCGTGATGAAGAACCTATGACACGCGTGCCACCTGTGGCACGTGGAGCCATTTGTCAGGGCACGCGTGGCGTTGCCCTGTCAGTTGGTCAGGGCCCATGCGCACGCTGCCCAGCTGATTTTGGTCTTCTTTTGAGGCCATTTTTCGCCCTCCGGAGGCTTCCTTGAAGCCTCCGGAGCACGAAAAACCGTCCCTACGGGCAAACAGGAACATCAGGAACATACTTTGGGTTTGCTCGTAGGGCCAGTTTGAGCCCTCCAGACCCTTCAGGTGGCTTCCCTGAAGGCTCCGGAGGGCAAAAAAATGATCATACGAACAAACCGGAAGTCGGTTCCCTGAAGGCTCCGGAGGGCTAAAACCGGCCTTATGAGCAAACCAGAAGTCGGTTCCTGAACTTCCGGTTTGCCCATAGGGCCAGTTTTTCACACTCCAAGGCTTCAGGGAACCTCCTGAAGCCTCCTGAGAACTGTTTTCACTCTCCCCAGGCTCCTATAAAGCCTCTGGAGCCTGGGGAGGGCGAAAAAAGCACGTAAAAATGGGGTGGGGCGCTGGTCATGCGCACATGCACGCTGGGGTCATGCGCATAGCATTATGGGTGTGGCACGCCCGTGCACAATCCCCTGTGCTCCCCCCGCTTTTGGCATGCGAGCCAAAAAAGGTTCTCCATCATTGATATGTACCCTGTTTCCCTGAAAATAAGACCACCCCAGATAATAAGGCCAATCTTTTGAGCGCATGTGCTAAAATAAGCCCTCCCTGAAAATATTGCAGCACAGCCACAGCCATGAGGTGACCACATTCGCTGTCTTCTGCACCTCAAAAATAATAAGATCTCCCTGAAAATAAGGCCAAGTGCTTATTTCGGGGGTCAAAAGAAAATAAGGCCCTGTCTTATTACACACACACACACACAAACACACAAGTTTCATACCAAAGTAGATTTAAAAAAAACCTTTTACATAACTAGTCATGTGTGTTGCAGGGGAAAATATAATGCAAAGACTTCCAAATGTATCAAAGAACAGTATTGTTGTTTTTCTCACACATATCATAGATCAAGAGCCGAGGTGGCGCAGTGGTTAGGGTGCAGTACTGCAGGCCACTTCAGCTGACTGTGATCTGCAGTTCAGCGGTTCAAATCTCACCGGCTCAAGGTCGACTCAGCCTTCCATCCTTTCGAGGTGGGTGAAATGAGGACCCAGACTGTGGGGGCAAGTTGCTGACTCAATTTGCTAAAAAATTTGTAAACCGCTTAGAGAGGGCTGAAAGCCCTATTAAGCGGTATAGAAGTCTAATTAATAAATAAATAAATAAATCATCTATGCAACTATATCACTGGGAAATACAAGCTGCTTGCAAATTCTTTCAAATGGATCGAATCAGGAGACAATAAAATACAGAGATGTCTGAACTGTTCGCTAAAGGACTGCAAATGTTAAGATTAGCGCAGGCAAGTAGTAGATTTAAAACCTTGTAACTCTCCATTTACGTAGATTAGTCTTTCACACATGTTTAGTTAAACCAAATTGTATACAATAGAAAATGCAGTCAAATCATAGGATTCCCCACCTCCTAAACAGCCAAGTGAATAAATAATAAGCATCATGTTATCGTTTTCTCCAAGCTTCAGTATACTTTCACGGAATTTCTCCTTGTCACAACAGAAGTAACAATCACAATCTGTATCTTGATGTATCCTTAGAAGAGGAAACCAAGAGGCTCACGTTTTAAATGCAAAGACCATGAATCTTTGGTTAGCAAGCGTTAGATGGAAAAAAAAAAGATTTTCAAAGAACACTAAAAACCAGCACAGGCCTTGTGAAGTCTCCAGATGATACGAGGCTGTCTTGGGTCAGCTGATATCCTGTGGAGAAGACAGGAGGGGAGCTGTCCCTGTAAGGCATTACTCCTTGTCGGATGACCACAGTGATCTTGACAGGCTTTAAGCCTTGTCATTAATTTTCCATAAAGAACTATTTCCGCAAGCCCCCTTTTGGGCGAGGCCCGATGCTTTGAGAAACATGCAATTATTCTCGGATCCCACCCCCTGCAGTCTTCGCACCTGTGTCAGTTCAAGATACCAGCTGGTCAAGGCCTGCCTTCTGTCTCAGAAATAGAAAGGCACCTCATCAAACTCACCTCCCCTTAGAAGGGAAAGGGGAGGGGAAGGTGGCCCCAATCATGGAAAAAGTATAAGTAAGCTAGCTAGCTTCCAACAGAGAGACGCTTCCTTCCCTGCACCCCCCAATCCCCTGCCAGCCCAATCCCAAGATAGCAAGATTGCAATCTGAACAACAGGGGTGATGATGTCTAGCTTGAACAAACCACAACTTGCTCCCATTAGCCTCTTGGCTACTGGCAGGATACAAAGAATGCTACATTTAAAAAAAAAAGAAATAATAAGTTAAAAGTGTATTATTACGTTCAAATACGAGACAACAGAATGCTAATTAAAAGGAAAGAAAATATCAATGTCTTTTTTAATCTTATGATTTCAAAGTCCAAATTACAATATTTTTCAGGTTACTAACAAAAAAGTATTACTGGGTAATAAAACACTCTTGGACATCCTTAGCATACAAGAATATATTGTAAGTAGGAAGCTGAATAAATGTTTAAATGTATGTTTAAAATTGTATTTGTATCTGTATGTTTTACGCTTATTGCTATGTATCATTTGTCTTTTCTTATGTTGTTGTTGTTTTTCTTTCTGTTTTTAAAGGTAATAATGTTTAATAAAAACTATTTAAAAAAAAACACTCTTGGACATCCTTAGCATATATTGTAAGTAGGAAGCTGAGTAAATCTATCAAGTTCTTAAAAGTCATGTTAGTAACAGAAAAAATATGCAATGTAATGCACAATAGCCAAATAGGGTATGCAATATAAAGGTGATTATGTTTTTTTTTTCCTGCACAACGCTCTGAATTTTATATTTCCCAATCCTGACAGAGAGGAATCCACACAAAATATCTGTAATGCAGAATAATTATCAAGGAGACATGCACTGAGATAGCTTAAAATGGCCATCTTTAGGGTAATGAAGCAGGATTCTTTTCAAACTGATAATAACCAAAGTCTGTGAAAAAATTACTTGTGAAGTCCATAGAAAATAGTGGGACCTTGTGTGGATTACCCATTCTAGTCAATTGGGATATAAAACAATTCTGAATTAGTTGAATCCAGCTGTCTTCCATATTACTAAGCTGACTGGCACATTCAGACTCTAGGTCAGTGTTTCTCAAGGTTGGCAACTTGAAGATGTCTGGACTTCAACTCCCAGAATTCCCCAGCCAGCGAATGCTGGCTGGGGAATTCTGGGAGTTGAAATCCAGACATCTTCAAGTTGCCAACCTTGAGAAACACTGCTCTAGGTAGTTACAATGAGAACATCTAAAGAAAACCAAACTGAAATGTAGAAAAGTGGAAGGATATGTGTGTGAGGGACTTTCACATTTCTAAAGTCACCCAATTTCCCAATAATTCTGGGGAAAAAAATATAAATTGAAAATCGAAGAAACAAAACAAGCAGAAAAAATGGCCATCCCATTGAACAGACATAAGAAGGCCTCATAAAGACTTCCCACACTAAGGGAAGAAACGAGTCTTTAAGATTTATTTAAAAGAGAACAGAGTTGGGGCTATCCAAATCTTAACAATATAGTTTTAGAGGACAGGTGCCACAACTGAAAAACTCTACTTTTGGGGTCCCATCAGATGAAACTGTTTAAGTGGTGAGACTCAGCACAACCTCTCTCTCAGCTTTAGGTTTATTAGATTTATATGCTGCCCTTCTCCCAAGGACTCAGGGCGGCATACAACATTAAAAGAAACACATATTACAAAAGTTTAAAAAAAAATTAGATAGAATATCCCAAACCCAATTAAAATTGACAATGACAATTTTTTTTAATTCGAATTAAAATTAACAGTGATCAATAATTTGTTTTGTTTTGTTCAGGCCAGGCCGGCTTGCTGGAAAAGCCAACATTTTAGGACGCGTCGGAAGGACCGGAGGTCGGGGATTATACGAAGCTCCGGGGGCAGCTCATTCCAGAGGGAAGGTGCTCCCACAGAGAAGGCTCTCCCCCTGGGGGTCGCTAGCCAACACTATTTGTATTGTATTGTATTGTATTGTATTGTATTTGGTTTATTTGTATGCCGCCATTCTCCAGGAGGGACTCAGGGCGGCGAACAACTCAAAGGGGGGGAAAGGGAACATAGAACACAATACAAGTAGTTAAAATAGCCAAGAATCACACAGCCACACAGGTCGAGAGGGGAGGGGAACTCATCAACCCCAGGCCTGCTGGCACAGCCAGGTTTTGACGGCTTTCCGGAAGGCCTGGAGAGAGGTGAGGGTCCGGATCTCCGCGGGGAGTTCGTTCCAGAGGGCCGGAGCTGCTACAGAGAAGGCCCTCCCCCGGGTAGTAGCCAGATGGCATTGGCTGGTGGACAGAACCCGGAGGAGGCCGACCCTTTGAGATCTAACGGGTCTTTGGGAGGTAATTGGCAGCAGGCGGTCTCTCAAGTACTGTCTGGCCGACAGCACCCTGAGGAGGCCAACTCTGTGGGATCGCACTGGACGATGGGAGGCTACTGGTGGGAGTAGGTGGTCTCGCAGGTACCCTGGGCCTAAGCCATGGAGCGCTTTAAAGGTCATAATTAGTACCTTGAGTACTTTCTCAGAACTTAGGGAGGAAACTAATGAAGATCGGTTGTTCTTCAGATAACAAGGCCCCTAACCAGCCTTTTGAATTGTACCTGGAAACCTACTGGTAAATGGGCTGTTTACAAAGCAGAAATATTTTGCAGACATACCACAGCATGCCCATAACTTCTTGTGCCCCCGAATTCTGGATCAGCTGACATTTCTGGTCTTCAAGGGCATCCCCAAATACAGCACACAATAGTCCACATGCGGACTTTTTATGTTAAATCAGTGCGGCGAACTATGATACAACTTTTATAAAGTATCATCTAACCTTTTTTTTAATACAGAAGAGTTCCAATGTGCCTATTCGAAATCTCAGCTACTGAATAAGAAATGTTGCTCCGTTTACCACAGCTGATAGATTTAGTTGCTCGATTTAGATCCCTTCAGATGGTAATAGCCTACGTTTTCTAACATACTTCACCAGGCCATTGGGAGTGGCAATTTAACAATATCCGAGGTGTAATCCCTAAATTATTCTTGTACTAAATTATGGTTGCAGTGTGATGGAAAATTGCCTCTGTGTCCATACAGAAATTAAAATGTTAATTGTTACACTAGTTCATTCAAAGTGAACTGGTAGTTTTTAGCTGTTACTTTTGCCGTATGATCTCTACTGTCTTCAATCTTATCTTTATTTGGTTTATAGCAGCATCAAACATCATTAATATGCTTCTGTTTTTTGAGAATTGGTTTTATGCAGACAGGTATTCAGTTTAGTGGTTCAGTGCTTTAGAACCAACCTTATTAAATCAAAGTTGACTCTTAAAGAGTGGGGGGAGAGAAGTTCATACTAAATGCTATTGTATTCTCACAACAAAGGCACACAGCACAGCAGGAAACAGACACACACACACAAACCTAAGGAGAAGCAAAAGAAGAGCTGTTATTAATATGAAAGCCAGTGCTGAACAAAAGATCCCTCAAGATAAATAATGCAGCACAGCTGCTACAGCATAAAGAGAAATTGATAAATGTTATTCATTGCCAGTCACTATTTGAAGACAGGGAGAAGATTGTCCAATAAACAGAAACTATAATTGGGCTTCTTAATTTCCTAGTCTAAAAAAAAGGTTCTTAGCTCTTCTGGAGTATATTATAAATCTATCCAATTCATCAGGGATGCAGTGTTGGAAGGATAATCTATTCCCACCCTTTGCTGATGTAGTAAGCCTACTCTTACTGTATTCAGTAAGTAAGCTATACAACCTCTACTTAAAAACTGTTAATGAGAGAAAATCCACCACCTCCCAGAACATTGTATTCCTCTATTAAAAAAATGTGTACCATCAGAAAATTCTTGGTTCCAATTCTTTTTACTATAATTTGAATCTTTCAACTGAGATTTTTCTTCCGTTTAGATTTATAAAAAAAATCAATGCATTCTCCATGCAGAAGCTTTTCAAATATTTTAAAGTAGTGCTTATTTCATCTCTTAATCATCTCCTCCAAGTTCTTTCAAGAAAGCTCTTCTAAAGCTTTCTTGATTATATTAGAGCATCAGGCCTTCACATCTTTGTAACTCTCCCCTAGATGAATATGTTGTATTATGCTAGAACTAGACACAATACTCCAGCTGAGCAAATACCTACAGCTGAGCAGTGTAACAGCTTCTCAACACCATACTATTTGATGTAGCCTAGGATACTTTAATCTTTTTAGCTGCTGGATCAGCCATTAATTCATATTTAGTTGTTAAAACCTTTGGGTCAGATTTGTATACACTGCTGTCAAGTCATCTTGTATTTCCACATTGATTTTTCCCAGATCAATGTAGACCTGAATTAACTCTGTGAAATTTGTTTTGCAAATTTTGCCCAATTCTCAGCATCAAGATAATCTTGAATCTCACTTTTTCCCTCCAAAGGTAATCTTCTTTTCAGTTTGGGTCACCAGGATATTTAATGACAGTTCTCTCTATCCCTACAATACTAAACCCAGGGCAGAGCCCCTGTTCCACTCAGAATGCTAGAATTTACCTTTTAGCATTCTTTCAGTAACTACTAACCACTTTAACACAGTTTACTAGTATGCGAGTGAGAACATTTTAGTGAAAGTCATGTTAAAGAGTAGAGTAGAATGGAGTGGAGTAGGGTAGGGTAGGAATAGTTCTTTATTGGACAAGTGTGTAGTATTCAAAGTATTGAATTAGTATTAGTATTCAAAGATAGCAGATATTTAAGATTAAGATTTAGTTTATTTGTATGCCGCCCTTCTCCGGGAGAGACTCAGGGCGGTGAACAACTCAAGGGGAAAAGGGGATACAAACACAATACGTAATTAAAATACACAAGAGTCATACAGCCATACAAGTCGAGAGGGGAGGGGAACTCATCAACCCCAGGCCTGCCGGCACAGCCAGGTTTTGACAGCTTTCCAGAAGGCCTGGAGAGAGGTGAGGGTCCGAATCTCCGCGGGGAGTTCATTCCAAAGGGCCGGAGCTGCAACAGAGAAGGCCCTCCCCCGGGTGGTAGCCAGATGACATTGGCTGGTAGACGGAACCCGGAGGAGGCCGACCCTGTGTGATCTAACGGGTCTATGGGAGGTAATTGGCAGCAGGCGGCCTCTCAAGTACCCAGGTCCAATACCATGAAGGGCTTTATAAGTTACGACTAGCACTTTGAAGCGTATCCGGAGACCGATCGGTAGCCAGTGCAGCTCGCGGAGGATTGTAAACAAGATCGTTTACATTTTCTTTTTTCTTAAGAAACCCAACCCATGGTCGCTCTTTGTAATTATTATCTGACCCTGACTGGCATTGAACTGTAGAGGCTGGAGCCATTAAAAGATGGTACCTGATGGATCAAAGCCTGAAGCCTAATATATCATATAATGTGTTAAAAGTACAGGTAGTCCTCATCTGGTGACTGCCTCGTACAGCAACTGTTTGCATTTAGAGTAGTGATGGAAAAATTACTTTGTGAACAATCCTTGCATTAATGCCCTTTGCTGGTCTGTACAGCTGAAGTCAAACTGTAGGTACAGTCATGGTTTCACTTATCAAGTTGCCAGTCCTAACTGTGGTCACTAAATGGGGTACCTGAAAAGAGAATAGAATGATGATGTCCAATTAAGGGAAGAATCTTTCTGAGATGGTTCTTAAGATAAAGCTCCAGCTTCAGGATGGAGGAAAAGCTGATGACAGAACTACTAACGTTGAACAGAATATAATCAGATTTTACAACATCTACAGAAATTAATCATATCTATTAAGATTATCCATTGCATTTACAGTAAACATTAAATGCAACATCAGAAAAACGAAGCAACAGAAATCAGTACTAAAAAAGAAAGAGTACAAATTCATCTCTCATTTCCTCCATGAGTGACTAGATCTACAAGCGGGAAGAAGTAAATGGCATTGGGCATCTTTCTCTTAAGTAGCCATATGTTCTTCCTCAACACATGTTCAACGTTTACCAGCGTGACTGAGAAACAGATGCGGAAAATTGGAAAAAAAACCCGAAGGCTTATTGCTCTCGTATCCAGCATGAGGGTACAGACCTTAAGCACCTTGGACAGCTACAATTTTATATTCTTAATTTTGTATTGTGTCCTTACCTTTGGGGAAACCCACAGGTGTCATGGTATGCTTAAAGATGTTAAGATGGAGAGAATAAATAGATTGCAGATATCTAACTACTGCAGATAGATTTAAAAACTGTTGATGACCTGGAATTCTCAGCTTGCCAAACATTTTATGTATCTCAAGGCTGTCCCCACACCCTCAATTCTGCAACCTTGAAAATTCCACCTAAAAAGTTATGGAAATTACATTGTTTCTAAAGGATTTGTGGAGTATGGTTATATACCTAAAAAATCTATAAGAGCAGAGAATGGAGGATTAACCATTTTCTTTTTTTTAATATACAAAAGCGCACACGGGACAAAAATTGTCCCAGAAAATAAACAAAATCCTTGGATTTTCTAAATTTTAAAAAGTTCATTGCAAATGTAACATGTTGGAATGAACCATTATAAAGTTGATCCAAATATATTTCTCTTTCTAAAACCAAAATGGAAATCAAAATTCCTTCAATAAATCTAAGGCAGTGTTTCTCAACCTTGGCAACTTGAAGATGTCCGGACTTCAACTCCCAGAATTCCCCTGCTGGCTGGGGAATTCTGGGAGTTGAAGTCCGGACATCTTCAAGTTACCAAGGTTGAGAAACACTGGTCTAAGGCTTTCTGATTTGAGGATTATGTTGTTGATTATTGTCTACATCATCAAAAAAGTGATATCTAGTTATTTGAGGGGGGGGGGGTTAAACCAACCAGCCAACCAATCCCCCCATAAAAGCAGTTTTCTGTAATTATGTGGCTTTGTTCTACCATAACCACCCAAATGGCTTTTGAGGCAATAAAATATTCAGCAACCTTCCTTCTCTTTATTTAAACACCATTACCATAATGTAGAAACCCAAATATGGAGACAAGCAACAGACAAAATACATCAACAAGCATTCTCAACAGCTCTCTTACACATTTACTACTACTCTCATTTTTCTGCTTTACATTTCGGAGTCTAATAGTCCATTTAAGGCAATAGCTTTTGTCAATTAATAACGGCAGAAACATTTGTTCTTATGAGAAATACTACAGAACACATTATGCAGATAGAATATATGGAACAATAGAAAAAGAAAGGAAGGGAAGAAGGAAGGAAAGGAGGGGAGGAAGGAAGTAGAGAATGGAGGGACGAAGGAATGGAAAGGAGTGGAGGGTAGAAGAGAGAGGAAGAGAAGGAGAGATAGTAGGAGAGGAAGAAGAAGGGTGGAGGAGAGGTAAGGGAAGAAGAAAGAGGTAAGGAGAGGGGTGGAAGGGAGAGAAAAAGAAGAAGAGGGAGGAAGAGAAAGAAAGAGAAGGAGAGAAGGTAGGAAGGAGAAGAAAAAGGGTAGGAGTAGGGAAGAGGTAAGGGAAGGAAGAAGGGGACGGAGATGAGGAAGGAAGGGAGGGAGAAAAGAAAAGAAAGAGAAAACAAGGTGGTGTCATAGCAGGTGCGAAGGATGGTAAACAAAGCATTCCAAACTATACCTTATAACCTTTTAAATGGAATAACAATAGTATAAGAATGGCAAAGCAAAAGAATAAGAAAGAAAATATAAAGCATAATATAGGTAAATAATATTTGGTCATAAGTAGCTAAGTATAAATAAATAAAGAATTGTACATAAAAATGGATAACGAACAAGGAGATTATGAACGCAAGACAGAAATGTATAGGAGGGAAAACACTAACTGCAAAGAAACCGATTCAGAACTGCGATATGATATATGATGGAACTTCTTGTTCCTATGTTGTTTTTAAGTTATGTGTTTGTTTCTGTTGATGTGCTTATGTGTTTAAAATAAAAATTTATTCAAACAAAAAAAAAGAATATATGGAATCTCTTATCTGCAAATTCTCAGATCATCTGCATAGTAATACGACAAAAACCTGCTTTAATTTCTAATGAATTGTATACAGCTGATGTTGCATGTGATCCACATCCCCAGGCTTATTTATCCAACCCATGGTAACTATTACTACTCCTTACCACAGCAACCTTGTAGCTGGTACCCATACTTAACTTTTTTGGTGAATGAAAGCTACAACTAGTGGATGAAGCCAAGGCATTCAAATGGGTATGGTAGAGATTTCCAAAGCTTTTTCTCCTTTGATTTTAGGAGAAGCTGAAGATTTTTTTTTTTTAATTCCAAGCAATCTCACTTTGGAGCTTACACTCAAGTGAATTTTGGTTACTGAATGTGATGGGAATGTTTAGTTCCAGCTAGCAATCTACTGTAGCAACTACACTCTAAATTAATTGCATTCCAAGCTATTGATTAGGTACTATTTTATTTTGTAAAAAAATTAGAAGGATTCAGATGTCATTTATAACTTCACTTTCAACTAACTTCCATCTATGATTTATATTCTAAATCACGGATCTCCAAACTTGGCAACTCCAAGCATGGCTGGCTGAGGAATCCTGGAAGTTTTAAAGTTGCCAGAGAGTTCTAAATTAATTAAATATTGGAGCAAATATGTTATCTCACAGTGGCCCTTAATGTGGCCATAAATGGGGTGAAATGCGCTGAAGTCTGCCACTGACTTGCTTTGTGAGCACATATGCACCACAGGAGCTAAGAAGCTTCTTGAAATAGAACAGGGGGGGGGAGGTAATAGCTGTGCGATTTAGATTCTCTAGAAAGCAGGATTTCCTACTTTCTAGTGAATATAAATCATGCAGCACAGCTGACTGTCGCACAGCTGATCATCAGAACTATTTCTTTTTCACTATTTTTTTACTACCGGTTCAGGCGAACCAATAGCAATAGCAATAGCAATAGCAATAGCAGTAGACTTATATACCGCTTCATAGGGCTTTCAGCCCTCTCTAAGCAGTTTACAGAGAGTCAGCATATTGCCCCCAACAATCTGGGTCCTCATTTTACCCACCTCGGAAGGATGGAAGGCTGAGTCAACCCTGAGCCGG
Source organism: Thamnophis elegans (assembly GCF_009769535.1). Lineage (NCBI taxonomy): Eukaryota > Metazoa > Chordata > Lepidosauria > Squamata > Natricidae > Thamnophis > Thamnophis elegans. The sequence goes on along the minus strand of NC_045541.1, from coordinate 4,304,764 downwards.
TGAGATTTGAACCGCTGAACTGCTGATCTAGCTGTAGCCTGCAGTGCTGCATTTAACCACTGCGCCACCTTGGCTCTAACCAGCCCAAACAGATAGCATTTCACCCCTCTGTATATAAATTGTATATAACATACAAAGGCATAGTTCCCTCGCATATTAATTGCTCAATATGCTGCAGTTGCTAAATATTTTTTTCCCTTAATGCTTTTATATAGGTGCTTCTGAAATATTTAGTCCAAAGCAAAATAAAATAAAAAAAATCAGTAACCAGGGGATTTTATGAAGAAGCCTCAAGAATATTACAGAATAGTTAGGAGCTTTGATTTTTAAACAATTATTTGATTGCATGGATTTTGGGGGAGTTGGGGTGAAAAATGACATGAATTAATATACATATACATAAGTGGTGGGTTTCAAAAAATTTTAGAACCTCTTCTGTAGGTGTGGCCTGTTTTGTGGGAGTGGCTTGCTGGCCATGTGACCAGGTGGGAGTGGCTTGCATAAGTGGTGGGTTTCAAAAATTTGTAGAACCTCTTCTGTAGCTGTGGCCTGTTTTGTGGGAGTGGCTTGCCGGCCATGTGACCAGGTGGGAGTGGATTGCTGGCCATGTGACTATGTGGGTGTGGCCAACTTGTAAAATGTGGTGAAACTCACTTAACAACGCTCTTGCTTAGCAATCAAAATGTTGGCTCAGGAACTCTGGCATTTGAAGCCCGCAAGTCTTAAAGCTGTCAAGTTACAAGACCCTTGCACCCCTAACCCTTTAGAAAAAAAAAAACCCAGGGGTGTTCAAACTTGACAGCTTTAAGACTTGTGGACTTCAACTCCCAGAATTCCTCCTCTCGCTCTTCATCTTGATGATGTGCAGACAAGCGGGGGGAAGGAGGGAGCTGGAACCGGTTCTAAACGGCACTGTAGATTTGTGGAACCTCTTCTATAGAAGGGATTAGAACTGGCAGGAACCCACCCCTGATATACATATACATATATACATACATACATTAATTCATGTCATTTTGCACCCCAACTCCCCCCAAAATCCATGCAATCAAATAATTGTTTAAAAATCAAAGCTTCTAACTGGAACCACCAGTTTAAGAATCCTTTCAGACACTATTAATCCAACCTCCCACATCATCAATGTTTTCATTATCATTAGAAAAACATGTTAAATGTTAAGGTACTGGTAAAGATAAACCCCAGATGAAAGCAAGATTCCTCTTGTGCCATCAGATATGGGTACCTCTGAGATAGCAACCCCCCAAAGTACATGCGCCTCACAGAGAAAATGTTGTACCGCTAGTTAGTGGGAATTAGATTCTAGGAATGTGAGCAGCAATCAATAGAAACACAGAAAGGGCATCAGCTTCCATAGTGACCCCCAGACTCCATTTATTAAAGCAGTGTTTCTCAACCTTGGCAACTTGAAGATGTCCGGACTTCAACTCCCAGAATTCCCCAGCCAGCGAATGCATTCGCTGGCTGGGGAATTCTGGGAGTTGAAGTCCGGACATCTTCAAGTTGCCAAGGTTGAGAAACACTGTTTTAAAGCATTCTTTACATCAAGAGATAAAATAAATGGAAAATTAGCAAAACAAAGGAATATCTTTTAGCAATACTCTTATTTCAAGAATTTATCTGGATCCATGGAACTCAAGAGAATAGCCCAATGTTTCATTTGGTAGCTTAGCAACTTGTCCAAAAAAATCAAAAAAGGAAAACTGAAGGTGAAGAAAGTATATTTGGGGGGCAGGGACGACGACAAGATGGCATTGACAACTTGTGAAAATGGCTATTTTGTGACTAGCCTTGATCTCTATGTCAGCCAGAAGTCTTGGTCTAACCTTGCACTAAAATCAAAGGGGAAACTGTTGACAAATAAGATAACCAAAGAAAGAAATAGCATATATATTAAAGATTACTTCAGTGACCCCCCTACCAATTTCAGTATAGAGATTTAAAATGAAATCCTGTATTTACTTACCTACAATTTAGCGAGGCAAACTTTTAAGTTTATTACGTTTATGCGTATATTGCTTTTCGTTTCTCATTTTCAATGGTGTTATATAACTTGTTAATAGCCCACAGTCACTATGGCGATATAGGAAGACATATGAATTTAAATGAATAAATAGGATTGCGCAATGAAAACTACACTACTTTTTTTCCAAAAGAAAGGGGCTATTGGGTATTGGAAGGGTATAAATGCAATTGCCAGTAATATCTGTTGGATATAATTGTAAATATATAATTTAAGGCGTTTCGGTGGCAATACATTCAGCTGGGTCAATCCTAGAGAAAAATGTTGGTCCACGTGTCATTGTGGTATCTATCGTAGCAAGCATATTTTGATTAGAGAAAGCTCTTGTATCTTTCTCAGAAATCCCTCTGAGACATTATACAATGAATTAAGGAAAATAAAGATTAGATCTGTTATGGGAGATAATAGATAAAATGCAGTGTGCTAAAGCAGCGTGCTAAAGTAAAGGAAACACAATGCTTAATATTTTTCCCTAAAGTCTCACAGGTTGCGGGAGATAAACCTTTTTCCTCCACTCCCAAAAATGGTAATTTGTAGGGTTTATTAGAGAATTTCATAGTATCTTAAAAGCTTAATCCCTACTCCTGATGCTGCTGATTTCGTGGAAAGCACTAGAGAAATGTATGCATCTTTTGGTGCAATGCCAGAGTGTGGTTGGTATTTAGAAGCATCTTGTAGATTTTGAGTAGCCTTTATTAATAGACTATGACTTTATATTTAAAGAACAATTCTAATAGAATTTTCAAATATGGATTCTTTGACAAACTGCAAAGAAGCCTTCATCATTCAAACAGCATTGATTATGAAATGAATGCTGTGACATAAGTGGAAGGAAGGGTGTAATTATATATGCCCAGATAATTAGATGCAGCTTGTGGACTTGATAGTAAATTGAAGAAATTAGGAAAAATAATGAATTAGAATAAAATCCAGTCTGCATTTCTGTATTATGCCATTTCCCATAGTGAAATGGAAAATTCTTTTACCATTTATGCCACAATTTAATGCTGTATTTCAATATGAATATCTTTGACTTGAGTTTCTGAATTTTATATAATTATGTAAGCCTTAGAAGACTTCAATTACAATTACGTTAAAATATTTATACAATAGCTAAATCTATTTTAGTAACTTTTCCATAAACTAAAAATTATTATTAAATGAACTAAGTAAATTTATTTTCCTATATCTTTCAACAAATAAAATGTAGGTAAGCTAAATAATATTCACTATTATCATTTTTACTATTTGGCTGGTTGAAACAATCTCAACTTCCAGCAGAAATAGCATAGGTAAACTTCTGTAATTTTTCAGTTACTTCAATTATTTATCATACATTTCCTCGTGATGATGACAAAGAGGACGACTCACTAGAATATCTGGTGATATCAAAACTTGTCCAGCGTATATCAGACAAAATACCCAATTGTATTTTGTCTGATATACCTCACACAAACTTTGATATCACCAGGTATTCTAAAGAGTAACATTGCCCATCTTAGGCTGACAACTGTATGATTCCAAATTAAAATGAAGTGTGTCTTTGAGCATCCACCATTTTCCAGAGTTCATTATGCTAATTCTAATAATTATATTGCTATAATAATTAGTATTTCATCATAAAACAGTCTCCATCCCATCCAGTTCAAAGTTCAACTTTCATATTTGAAGCATAACGCTTCCTCTACTTAAAATAGATTTCAAAACTGCTAAAGGTCTTTCCTCTTCTTACAGGCTAGGCATCTCAGCAGCTGGAAATTTAACAGAAATGGATGCAGTTAAACTTATAAAAATAATTATTCGCAATTGTATTTCATATTATGCTTGGATATCCTTTTCTGATCATTAACCACTAGCTGATTTTACAGTTATTTATAATCCCTTTGGGCTCTCAACTGCTCCAGCTAGTTATTAAATGGGAGTGTGTTCTGACCCCCCCCCACCTTGTCCGTTCAGAAACGAAAGCCAAACAGAACGTTCAAAGGAATGTTTTTTATCAGTCCCGGCCCTTACTGGCTGCGAGCCCAAAATAAACACAGATAAATGCTCTGGCAAAAGTCCTCACTCATAAACTACAACAAAACAGGATTATATAAATCAAGTCACTTATCCAAGTGCTTTTCTCGATGGTTGCACACGAACGGAGAACGTCGACTAGAACAGAAACGGAACGTTGACTTCTGCAACCAGGGCGTGGCACCATCAGTCTTTTATACGCAGGTGGAGATCCTAACGAGCAACAGCTGCTCGTTATCATCTCCTGTGAGTCCTCAATTGTTCCTTAGGTCGGTCAGCCCTTCTCCTGCGTGCATCCCGGAACCACTCACAGGAGGTTTCTGTGTCAGCCTTTCTTGTCTCCTCCCCACTGATCCAAGGCTCAGTTGTTACACCTGGGGGCCAACTAGTCTCTCTGAGCCGTGCTCGGAGTCAGAACCCTGTCCAGGGCCCTCCGCCTCCTCCAGGCCTGACTCATAGGGCCCCTTGCTGTCAGAGTCTGATAGCAGCTCCAAAGGCTCCTGCCGAGCCACAACACAAATGTGTGTGTAACAGGGAATGGATATCATTATCATTATCATGAAGAGAGTCCTATGCTGTTCTTATACATTCTGCACTTGCTTAATTGGTTCCACCACAAAACCACGTTCCACTAAACCGTGCTCGACGAAACCGCGTAGCTGACGTCATCAACAGGGCGACAACAGCGTGAAGACAGAAGCACGCTGTAAACGCTAACCCTAAAATTAACCCCTAAACCTAACCCCCCTAAACCTAATCCTAAACCTAACCCTAAACCTAACCATTAACCTAACCCTAAACCTAACCCTTAACCTAACCCTAAACCTAACCCTAACCCTAACCCTAACCCTTAACCTAACCCTAAACCTAACCCTAAACCTAACCCTAAACCTAACCCTAAACCTAACCCTTAACCTAACCCTAAACCTAACCCTAACCCTAACCCTTAACCTAACCCTAAACCTAACCCTAAACCTAACCCTAAACCTAACCCTTACCTTAACTTGAATCGGCTTGCTTTCAAAGCGCTATTTAAAGTGCCCTTCTTTCTCCGCGCTCGCTGTTGTCGCCCTGTTGATGACGTCAGCAACGTGGTTTAATCGGGCGCGGCTTAGTCGAGTGCGGTTTTGTCGTGCCACGGCTTAGTTTATCTATTCTGGAGTACTGTTTGTCTGGCAGCTAAATTTGCATGAGTGGGCTAGACATTGACAGCATCTTCATCACTAACTGGTAGTTCATATGGATAGCCAAGTTAAAACACCAAACAAGGTCTACAAATAATTTATATGAGCTGTATCTAAGGAGGGACTAGGTCCCAATAATGTCTTGGCCTACACAATGCCAGATCATTGATAGTCCTTACTTTTACACTCCAGCATGAAAAAACTAAGATCATCATGTTCTTTTCATTGCCTTTATTAGCTTAACAAATAAAGTCTCTATTTTTGGCTCATTGATGCAATTCCTACTCTGCTTACACAGAAATTGCATGCATGGGGGTGGGTGGGTATGCGTGGGGGCAGTGTGGCGCCCCCCACATCCCGTTTTTGGTCCGAGGCTTCAGGGAGGCCTGCTAGGCCCAAAATGGGGCACACGCATGCATGGGGCGCGGGGGGGGGGGTTGTCACGCACACATTGCATTATGGGTGTGGGCACATGTATGAGCGCTGTTGCACGCACAACCACACGCACACTTTCGGCACGCAGCGACAAAAAGGTTAATCATCACTGATCTAGGAGCCCCACTAAACTCAGCCAGCCAGCCTTCTGGGTTATATATACAACTTTAGATACAGAATTCTGGACTTCCGTGGGAAGTATGGTGAATTAAAGGCAGCTCTGAGAAAGCAGAATGGAAATCCATGGCAAAGCAGTTAGCAATAGCAGTTAGACTTATATACCGCTTCATAGGGCTTTCAGGCCTCTCTAAGCAGTTTACAGAGTCAGCATATCAAGACCAAGGAATCAGTGAGTAGACTAGTTCCTTGGAATCTCTCTGGATAATAGCAATAGCAGTTCGACTTATATACCGCTTCATAGAGCTTTCATTCATTCATTCATTTGCCTTTGGAAACAGCCCTCTCTAAGCGGTTTACAGAGTCGGCATATCGCCCCCCCCCCCCAGTCTGGGTCCTCATTTTACCCACCTCGGAAGGATGGAAGGCTGAGTCAACCTTGAGCCGGCGAGATTTGAACCGCCGAACTGCAGTTAGCAGTCAGCTGAAGTGGCCTGCAGTACTGCACTCTAACCACTGCGCCACCTTGGCTCTAGGTGGATAAGGTGAGGATAAGGTGAGGAGAGGGCACAAGATAACTCACAAGTGTTTCAGATGCTGCTCTTCCGTTCACATAAAGTTGGTTTATTTGATCAAGGTTAGAATAAGATACATTTTATTGTTGCAAATCTGACAAATCTTTTTGCTGATATCTGGAGTGAAAGGCTGGTGCTTCATGTAGTCGTCTATAGATAAGGGAAGGGATATGGGACAAAGACATTTTCGTTTGTAACCTTACAGGGGGTGGAGATCTCCCAAATGTGTTTATAGTAGTTGTGATGAAGGTTGGAAATCTCTTCTTCATCTATTTTTATTATAGTTTGTGTTAATTTTTACCATTATAATAAAGAAAATACAAATGAATGAAAATATAATAAAAATATTCTAAAAGAGAAAGGAAGGCATGAATTCTAGTATCATTAGCTGGCAAGCCCAGTCTGTACAATAATATATACACTCTATATCAGTGTTTCTCAACCTTGGCTACTTGAAGATGTCCGGACTTCAACTCCCAGAATTCCCAGAATGCTGGCTGGGGAATTCTGGGAGTTGAAGTCCGGACATCTTCAAGTTGCCAAGGTTGAGAAACACCGCTCTATATAGTCTTAGCTAACATAATCTAGTTACAGTCATACAATAACACTGTGAAAACGGTTTTGTTTCTTACTTCTCCTTGTCTGCAATACTATAATCAGAATTGTGCACTTCATTGCAGAGTAAAGATCTTGACAGGCTGGCAATCATCCAGGAAAGATCAACAGAAATTGCTGAGGTTAGGAAAACAGCTATTTCTAGAGAAATCGTAAAGCATTTTATAGTTACCTTGTGACAATGCTTAGAGATCTCATTGCAGTTCATTTCCTGATGACATTAAAATATTGGTCCAAATTCTGACAGCCCAACAAAACTCATGTATTCATGTAAGTCATATTCCTCAGGTTAGGTTTTATAACGGAACTCCTTAAATTTAACCAATTCCACCCAAGTGAATAAGAGTTTATGTCTCAAAATGGTTACTGGACAGAGGTGGGTTCCTACCAGTTCGCACTAGTTCGGTAGAACCGGTTCGTCAAATCTACCGAACCGTTTAGAAGAGGTTCCACCAGTGGACCCTGAAAGCAGGCCACACCTACAGAAGAGGTTCCAAAGTTTTTTGAAACCCACCACTGACACACACACACACAGAGAGACTCACACAGAGAGAGAAAGAGAAAGAAAGAAAGAAAGAAAGAGAGAGAGAGAGAGAGAAAAAGAAAGAAAAAAAGAAAAAGAAAGAGATGAAAAAAAGGAAAAAGGGACAGAGAGACAAAAGGAAGGAAAGAAAGAGAGAGAGAGAGAGAGAGAGAGAGAACACATGGCCAGCAAGCCACTCCCACCAGGTCACATGGCCGGCAAGCCACACCCACAAAGGAGGCCACACCCACAGAGTAGGTTCGAAATTTTTTTGAAACCCACCACTCTCTCTCTCTCTCTCACACACACACACACACTCACACAGAGAGAGAAAGAGAAAGAAAGGAAGAAAGGAAGAAAGGAAGAAAGGAAGAAAGAAAGAAAGAAAGAAAGAAAGAAAGAAAGAAAGAAAGAAAGAAAGAAAGAAAGAAAGAAAAAGTGAGAGATAAAAAAAAGGAAAAAGGGACAGAGAGACAAAAGGAAGGAAAGAAAGAGAGAGAGAACACATGGCTGGCAAGCCACTCCCGCCAGGTCACATGGCCGGCAAGCCACTCCCACAAAGGAGACCACACCCACAGAGTAGGTTCGAAAATTTTTTGAAACCCACCACTGTTACTGGATTAAATCCAGAGGGAAACATCACCAAAGAATCCAATTTAAGTTCTAGAGATCATATGGGCATGACTGTTGTTTTCTTGACAGAAATCTGGAAGCGATTCGCCCCGCCTTGTTCTGGAATATTTTTTTCTACCTTGTAGTCTAGGCCTCATCATCAAGTTTCTTTTATTTAGCTCCCCACCATGACCATCATTACCAGATCAAGGAAAGTCTTTAAGAATTACATCTTGCTGTGTGAAGTTCAGAAAGACTTCCATTCAAATACCAGTGATGAAGTTCTAACCCTGTCACTGTTTTTCACTACAGCTTACGTCCTTGCTTTGTTATTAAAACAGGTAAAGAACACTTTGCATGATGAATAAACACGAGTAGAATACATAAACAAAAACTTGGACATCGTTCCCATAAATCCTTTGAATACAAATGCTACAAACCTGGTATCTTTGTACCAGTGGCAATCTACCTTACACAGTCTTTTCCATTTATTTGAAACCTGGTTTCTTTATAAATAGCAATACTTTGGAAATGGATCGGGATGACATTAAACAGACACTTGCCTGTCATTTTTTTTAATTTAGTAGATACAGAAAGAGGGAAGAAAGATATGAACCAATTTTTATAACAGAGTTCTCCCAGATTGTTGTCACAGCAATTTCCCCCCCCCCAAAGATCCTTTCCTATCATATTATTAATTATAGCACATCTGATCATTAGTATGCATGCTTGTTAACATAAGCAGAAACCCCTATACAGTGAAATTCAGAACAAAGGAAGAGTAAGTGTGAAAACAGCATATCCTTAACTTTAAGCCAACAGCTTTACAAATCTTAACTAATGCAGGCAATACAGATTTATTAGCTTGCGTTTCTTCCTCATCATTCACCTTCAAAATACAACATATAATTTAAATAGTGGTGCACATCACGGGGGGGGGGGAGAGAAGCATTCCTTGAAATCAAGAAGCCAGATTTATTTAAATCTCATGCCAAATAATGTTTGATGAAAACCTACAGTTCTTCTTAAAATCAAAATTCAGAAATACAACAATTCGGCGGTGTCTTTAATACATAGCAATATAGCACAGTACCAACCATGAAATTTCAAACCCTATTCTTTTAATAAGACTACTTTTGCCAAATGTGCTTTCCTTGTAAGAGGAAGGCTGTTGTTATGTATCAATGTGTACAATTAGCTAATCTTTGATTAGCTGACCCAATTTACACATTCTACAAAAGCAAAATTCAATTATGGCAGGTTACGCCAGCGTTAGTGCTATCCTGTTGTGAATAATCATATTCAAAATGATTTAGCTTCTGGGACAGAAGTGCTTTCAACTTGACGATAAAAAGTGCTTATATCAGCCCTCTAAAGCTCACCTCATTAAGTTCTTCTGGGCAAACACCGACCTACGTAGCACGGGAGTCATTCAGCGTATCTTTCATAAAAGCAGAACACCAATATTTAGAAAGACTAAAAACCTAATGGATAGGAAATAATGGTTTTGTAATTATATTAGCCTCTGATACCCCAATGACCTGAAGATGATGGTGCTTTAAAATCGCTGGAAAAGTCAGTTTGTTTTTACAGGCAGATTTACAATCCAAGTGCATTCAAAAGATAATGCAGTTCATCAGTAAATGATCTTGCAGATCAAGGATGTTAGTGAAATAAAACAATTCTACAATGTCATTTCGAAGGTTAAAATGTGATTTCTGTATCTGTAATAGCTAGAAGCTTTCCAAGATTATATTGTTCATAAAGTTTGCAATTAGGAGCCAAAAAAAAATTATCTTTTCAGTTTTTTTACTTATCAATGTATAGTAAGACACTTTAAAGTCACATCTTTAGGCCTGTCAGCTTTCTCACAGGAATGTCCTAATTCAAAGAAAGTAAATATCAAGAGCATCCTCAAATGTATTAAAGGCAGAATCAATCTAGATAATTTACTGATGGCTTTTGAAGCACATGAGATTAAACGTCCGTAAATGCACCTTCTTAAGAAGGGTTCACTGCGTCAACTGCAAAGGACTCACAAAAAGTATTTTCCCTTTATCTAAGCAGCACAATAGCTATTAAAAAGCCACATGCCATACCAGCAACTGCAGAATCACCGCTCACAGGTGCTCAAAATGCCAGTTTTGTACTATTTATGCCTGCATGCACACATTTATATGGCCATCTAATTCAAACTATGTGGGCAACATACAAGAGAGGGGAAAAAAACCAATGATTAGTATAAAATAACACAGCACATCAAAGCATACAAAGCAATAAAATGGGAAACAGAATGGAAAACTCACCCATTGGGGGACTCCACTTAACCTGACCCAAAGTCCCATTATGAATTGCTCTGTGCTGCCTGAGACTTATGTGCTTGCCCTTACATGTCACCACCAGAGATACAGACAAAGAATGCCTAATCCATGCTTCCTTCAGAACACGTGTCCTTCTCAATTGAAGCTACTGGCCTGAAATCCAGTTATACTATGTCACTAGGTATTCCGATGTTTCTTTCACTCCCAAATTACCCATCAAAATTCACATTTTGCTTGTGAGCAATAATTTTGCCTAGTATAGTATGGCCTCAAAACAAAAAACAACACCCATCCTAATATCAAGACTGTAAATTTGGCAAAGGAGGCTGAGATGTAACAACCAGCTCTGCAGATAATCAAATGCAGAAGTCACAATGCTGCCTCTGGTTAAGTGGGACATCTGTCCTCCCTACATTCAGAGATATATGCTTGTTGTGAATTAGTAACCATTTTGATTAAAACTATTACCGGGGTATCTTGGAGGCTAATAACCTAATCCTAGACATATTTAGAAGTTTAAAAATTGGTGACCAAGTTTTGCTTCTTTTTCCTTTTTCATCCCAATCCTTTTTCCTGCTTTCCTCACATCTTTTCAAACTGCAAAATTAGAATACAGGATTTATATATGTTTTCTCTGAGAGCCTTTCCAGTTGAAGAGCGCAATACAAAAGCTTCATATAATAGCTAACATCCTTACACGTCCCATTTTTTTCCCCGAGTGGTTTGAGTTAACACCATCTGAAACAGATTCATAGATCTTTAAATAGTCACTTACTACCTACTGTATATGGAATGAAAATTGCAAACCACTAGTCAGGTGACACGCAGTATTTCATCCGGTTCCACCACAAAACCGCGAAGCCTTTATCCGCACCGACATAAGTGCGGAGGGGAAATCCGCGCCGTCCAAAGTGCTAAGGAAAAACGCAACCCTACCGCGATGACATAATCACGGAGGGCAAATCTGCACCTTCCGAAGCACTCAGCACCCTAAACCTAACCCTAAACCTAACCCTAAACCTAACCCTAAACCTAACCCTAAACCTAACCCTAACCCTAAAGCAAACCCCTAAACCTAACCCTAAACCTAACCCTAAAGCAAACCCCTAAACCTAACCCTAAACCTAACCCTAAAGCAAACCCCTAAACCTAATCCTAACCCTTACCTTAATTTAAATCGGCTTTCTGCCGCCGCACTGTTTTAAAGCGCCCTTCTGTCACTGCGCTGTTTTCGCGGCGGTGATGACGCGCGGTGATGACGTTGCGGCTTTAGCGACATGGTTTTATCACCGCTATTTTGATGAGCGCGGTTTTGTCGTGCCACGATTTCATCCAGGTACATTGTTTCTCACATTCTACTCTTTCTTTTTAGGATATGACAACTAGCTATATCTGAAAGTTTTGAAACTAGCAACCCTGGAGTATCAGCACAGCTGGTTGATCTATGAAGCCCCTAACCCATTAACCGTGGCTATGTGAACAATCCAACCATACAACATTTACAAGAATTCACTACCTGCCTATTTCAGTCAGTTTTCCTTTCACTGTCTCATAGCAGCTCCATCTTAGGAAATTTCACACATTTTCATGTTTCAGCACTAGTCAGGTGCAATTTAGAAAGATTATCAAATAGTTTCAGCCACTTTTTCCCAGCCCTGGAAAAAAGCATTTCTTTTGAATAGTTTTCACCAGATTTGATAATTTGCCTTGAAGCAAATTATAATTTAAAAGTGGTATATGCACTAAAGCCCTGCATGGCATCGGACCTGGGTACCTGAGAGACCGCCTCCTGCCAATTACCTCCCAAAGACCGATTAGATCGCACAGACTAGGCCTCCTCCGGATTCCATCTGCCAGCCAATGTCGGCTGGCGACTCCCCGGAGGAGAGCCTTCTCTGTTGCAGCTCCGGCCTTCTGGAACGATCTCCCTGTTGAGATCCGGACCCTTACTACCCTTCCGGCCTTCCGCAAAGCCACCAAGTCCTGGCTGTTCCAGCAGGCTGGGGGGGGGGGGGGGTCTGAGAAGCATTTACCTCCACGGAAATTGTGAATGTTGGTTTTGTTTTTAATATGTTGTCTTTGTCTCGTTTTCCCCCTTTCCCTTGTCTTTTGTGAGCCGCCCGGAGTCCTTCGGGAGTGGGCGGCATACAAGACAAATAAATAAATAAATAAATAAATAAATAAATAAATAAATAAATAAATAAATAAATAAATAAATAGATAGATAGATAGATAGATAGATAAATAAATGTATTTCTTCACTTCCCTTTTTTTCCTCAGGGCATTAAAAGTTAGAATCAAGTCACGTGATTTAACCAGCTGAGTTGAACAGTAAACATGATAAAAATATGTTCTCCCTATGTGTGGATTGTTTACTGCTAAGCTATATTCATAATGCAGACCAATGCAATATACATAATACCTAAAATCTTGCCATCCCCGTGGAGATCCGGACCCTTACTACCCTCCCGGCCTTCCGTAAAGCTACTAAGTCCTGGCTGTTCCGGCAGGCCTGGGGCTGTTGAACTATCCAGCCCCACTTTAATTGTGAATGTTGTTGTAATTTTATATTGTTGTATTGTCTTATATATCCCCCCCTTTTTTATTGTAAGCCGCCTGGAGTCCTTCGGGAGTGGGCGGCATACAAAACTAATAAATACAAATACAAATACACCCAGCATTTCCAGTTATTCAATTTTTAAATGCAGCTTTTTTTCCCCAAAAGGAATTTACATCAGATTTTCACCGCCAGATCAATCTGCTCAGTAACGTGCAAAATTTGTCCTAGGTGGCACTCCTCCAGGTTTCCATTAGACAGCCCCACTTTTCTACCAGCCATCATACGTCAAAGATAAAGCATCATTTGGAGGATGCTTTTTTTAATGCATCCAGTGATTCTTTGCTCCCTTTCTTCCCTTCTCTCCCTTAGCCTGGCAGCTTTTTTTCTTTTCCAGAGTAATTATAACAATGAATGACAATGAACACCCAGATTTCAAAATATCGTTTCAAAGTAATTCTTCAATTAAAATATTTCAAGATAGGCTCTGCTTGAATACCACAAAGGAATACCATATAATCATAGCTAAAGCACAAACAATGTTGACATAAAAAGCCTTGATGAACGAGGGCACATGGGAAACATGCGCAACGCTGAGCCAATATGAAGAATAGATTTCAAATACAATCAGAAAGCCAAAGCAAGGCAGGAGGAATGGCCTTGTTGTTAAGGGTACCAGATGTTCCAGGGGTCCAATTTCCATATTACTGAAATTGGTGACTAATCCGCCATTGATTCTAATGCTTATGGACACACACACATATAGGAGAGGGAGAATTGTCCCTAACTGCTGTGCTGCTGCATAGCAAGCATCATACTTTTATTGTGATTATAAAGCCAGGGAAACCCCACTGAGACAACAATTCACAATAAAGTGGCCCTACACAACTATATTTACCATTGTATTCACTATACTGAACGTTAAATCTTTCTTGCCGATTACACGAGTGAGATTTAGAATCATAAACAAAACTGCACTCATAAAGTACATGCATTAGAACAACTAGTCAACTGTGAATGATTGATATTTAAAATCCAATTTCTTAGGCCTTGCAGTCCTTTTGTTAAAAATAGAATATATATATCGAAAATAAAAGTTTTATTTATATCTATATAAGGGCATTCAACATTCAACATATCTTTATATGTCATTACAAGACTACAAACCATGGTTAACACAATCCTATGTGTAGGACACTGTTCTCTAGGTGTGTGTGTGGGTGGGTGTTTTTTAAATCTACTTAAAATCTGTGTTGCATAAAACAAAGAAAACAGCTAAATACATCAGGAAGGTGGCAATACCTAATTGCTTTAAAATATATTCCTAGTTTGCAAAGCTTTTGTTTCCATTCCTATTTCGTAAGTAAGACTGAATTTGAGTCTAGTATGTTTTCAGGATAACTGGAGATTCTTGCAGAAATCTCATGTGTTCCAACCAAATAAAGGGGGAGTTTAAATCATTTTAAACATTTTAATCCAAAAATCATATTGCATCTTTAATACGTATCTATCAATAGAAATAAAGCAACTTCAGGAAATAATGCAGTCTGGGTGAGGGGGAACAAAATTATTCAAATTGCACATCCACAGAAAAGACACTCGGGGGGTGGTGGTGAGGGGTGAAGGAGGAGGTACATTTCATTTGTGTTAATGACCAGGCTAAATCAGCCATTCTGATTCTTCAAGCTTATGAAGAAGAGGTGTGATGCCACTTTCTCTGTATCACACCTAATTCAACAATTCTCACTAGCATTTTCTCATAAACCTATGAATAACAACTAAAAAGATGGCTGCTTATGCGCCTGAACACTGAAAGAGAAGATATCAGAATGATCTCATTTTCTAGCATTTGAAAAGAGAGCCTTCCATTGGTCTCAGCTTAAGGCGTTATCTATTTTATGTAGCAGCCTTTGCCAACTGAACTTTTTTTCCATGGAGTTTTCATCCAAGCAAGGGTTAAACCTTGAACCCAGTTTTAAATGCAGATAAACAACAGCCCTAGGATGAGACTGCCTTTTTCCAGTTGTTCATAAAAACTTATTTCATCACTACGGTTCTGAAATGAAAAGTGGAAACACTTCTGGGCTCTCATTCTTCCCATTTTAGAAGTAACATATTTTAACACAAACTCTTCACTGAATAATATGGGGCTACTCAATGGATCAGGATCAGCCCTCCGCAACCTAGAAACCCGCCCACCCCACATGTGTAAGACCATAGCTTCCGTGACCCATCAAAACCGCGCTCGACTAAGCCGCGCCCGATTAAACCGCGTCGCTGACGTCATCAACAGGGCGACAACAGCCAGCGCGGAGAAAGAAGGGCGCTTTAAATAGCACTTTGAAAGAAAGCCAATTCAACTTAAGGTAAGGGTTAGGTTTACGGTTAGCTTTAGGGTTAGGTTAAGGGTTAGGGTTAGTTTAAGGATTAGGATTAGGTTTAGGGTTAGGTTAAGGGTTAGGTTTAGGGTTAGGTTTAGGGTTAGGTTAAGGGTTAGGTTTAGGGTTAGGTTTAGGATTAGGTTTAGGGGGGTTAGGTTTAGGGGTTAATTTTAGGTTTAGCGTTTACAGCGTGCTTCTGTCTCCGTGCTGTTGTCGCGCTGTTGATGACGTCACCTACGCGGTTTCGTCGAGCGCGGTTTAGTGGAACGCGGTTTTGTGGTGGAACCCACAGCTTCAACAGAGTTAATGTCCATGTTCAGTGGGATAATAAGTACCAAAACCTCGTACAGTCAAGGAATATTCTATTGGGATTTGACAGGCAGTTGAAAAACAAACAAACAAAGAAAAAGAAATCACAGATGCAGGACTTCTTTTATTTGATAATAAAGAGGTAACAAGAAAACCGAAAGTTTTATCTCTCGCAACGATCTCCAAAAGCATAAATGCAAAGGAAGCAGGCTCAGGAAAGGGGCTGTTACTATGACACGGGCCCCCTCACAACAGCCTGCACTGCAATCAGCGCTGAAGAAGGTAAGGGATGATTAGGCACAAGGTCCTGCTTTCCACTGTAACACATTTGCTCCTGTCCAACATCGTCTGCTCTAGCAGCTTTTTGATCGTAGCTGCCTGAGTATGGCGTTGCAGTTTATCTTACATTTTATTGGTGGCCAAGTGGCATTAACAACTTTATAGCCTCCCCTTTATGCTACTTTTGGCTTGTAAGTTTGGATTCATTTCTGCCCGCACGTGCATTCACACAAAGCCAGCGAAGCAGTAAAAGATTTGCCAGCTGGATTCACGACTGGAAAAACAAACACCAGCACTGAACAAACCAAGGTTTTGTATTGATGAATATCCTTTCAATCCCTCCATGGTTTTGAGAGAACAAAGTCTGCATCAGAGGGCTGTTAATGCACTCCTGCATTTTTCGGGCACTCGTTAGCTTTCTGCCATATGGCTCCTGGATTCACCTCTACAAAGATCTTTGAAGCAGTTAAATCAAAAATATCAACAAGTCTCTTTACGCCCCAGAATGTACTCAACTCTTTGCTACATTTGGAATCGGGCCTAGTTAGCCCCTATAGAGGTTTTATATGGGTTTGACCATCCTAATGTCTATGCTAAACTGATTTTCACAGAGGAATCTTTGGCTGCTGTAAACCTCCCAAATGGTTTTTATGCAGCTTGGAAAAAAGGCATTGAACGTAAGACAATATGGCCTCTTGCTTCAATAGCTGATTTCACTAGAGCCTGGGGGAGACCATCAGAAATTGAAACATCTTGCTTTGGATCCACCTTCATAGTGACCAAGCAGTGGTGGGTTTCAAAAATTGTTCGAACCTACTCTGTGGGTGTGGCCTCCTTTGTGGGAGTGGCTTGCCGCCCATGTAACCGGTGGGAGTGGCTTGCCACCCATGTGACCGGATATGAAGATGCCGACGACACTTGTCAGAACCACCTTAAATTAACTCACACACAGCACTGGCATGCATAAGAATATGATGTAAACTTGTTTTTTTAAAAGGCATCTTTGGTTTGCGTTAAAACAACTTCAACACACGCAATGTTCTGATTGCACCACAAACGCAGTAGTCATCCTTACCTTTCACAGAGGCACCGAGTTTTATAAATAGGAGCATGATAGTGTAGAATAATCCTATCCAAGGACCAGTGGTGGGTTTCAAAAAGGTTTGGAAGCTCTTCTGTAGGTGTGGCCTGCTTTCCGGGTCTACTGGTGGAACGTCTCCTAACTGGTTCGGTAGATTTGACGAACCGGTTCTACCGAATAGGTGCAAACTGGTAGGAACCCACCTCTGTGACCAAGGTACTATTATCCCCTTCTGCCTGGATAGAAGCCTTTTATTCCAATTAATTACCTAACAAACGTTCTGAGGGTATCACACCAAAAAGCTTTGGCAAAATTTAACTCCCTGACTCTTGTGCTACCAAAAGGAAGCTGGAATCTCCAATCCAAGTTTGACTATGTTCTTGCCAACTAGGGAATATGGGGTCTGTTGCCCATATTTTATTGCGCTGTCGTTCTTTTATGCAGCTTGGCACACAGACTTAATAGCCCCCCAGTGTCAAATTGTTCTGGCTGGTTCAATGAGAAGTAAACTCAATTCTGGCTGATGGTTTTCTGAAACATCCAACTGTCCAAGGTAGCCAAGAACAATTGCTGTTAGGAGGCTAACAGTTTAGGTTTTTTTCAATGATTATACAGCAAACATCTGAAACGCTTATTTTTCCCCATGCCACAGATAACATTAATCAGAAGCCACTTTCCTAGTTTATCTACTTTTTCATTATGTTTATTTTGTCTTGATTTTATTTCATTTTACCTAACGAAATCCTTTTTTTTTTAATTAATGGGGTTTTGTTTGTTGAAATATATAATTATATTGTTATTTGGTCTTAATCCATGCAATCGTTAGGGTGAGACACAAAGGGAGCGAGTCAGGAAGGTGGCACGTCTACATCTGAAATTTCCTCCTGTTTCAGGTAAAAGCTTTTAGCAGTGATTACAAGAGCTGGGCAGGAGCTGTCCCTCAATTTCAGGAACGCAAGCAGAGAAAGGTTGGAAGGGAATATAACCTTGTTTTTATAATAATAGGAACAAAGAGATGTTCTATATTTAAGTGATGATATGGAGAGCAAAAGTGAAGGTACTACAACTATGCCATGGTCCTTACACTTGTCAAATTCTCAACAGTCCTTTTGGAGACCCAGATAAAGAATCGTATTTTCATAATGTCAGAATATCAGAGAACTGAATGCTAGGGGAAAGCCATCAGGTTTTGGGGTTTGTTTGTTTTTTAAAACTGGAAATCAAGTATAATTCCTTCTATGGAAGAATAGCAAATTAGGTTTTAGGGGTGTGCATCAGTCTCAAAAATATCCTCATGTTTGAAAAACAAGTTTGATAAAAGAATTTACTTCAGATTTCAGATTTAGTTTATTTGTATGCCGCCCTTCTCCGGGAGGGACTCAGGGCGGCAAACAACTCCGAAGGGGAAAAAGGGGACACAGACACAATACACGTAATTAAAATACACAAGAGTCATACAGCCATACAAGTCGAGAGGGGAGGGGAACTCATCAACCCCAGGCCTGCCGGCACAGCCAGGTTTTGACAGCTTTCCGGAAGGCCTGGAGAGAGGTGAGGGTCCGAATCTCCGTGGGGAGTTCATTCCAAAGGGCCGGAGCTGCTACAGAGAAGGCCCTCCCCCGGGTTGTAGCCAGATGGCATTGGCTGGTGGACGGAACCCGGAGGAGGCCGACCCTGTGCGATCTAACGGGTCTATGGGAGGTAATTGGCAGCAATTACTTGGAAACTATTTATGGATTATAATACTGCATACATTCTTCTACTGCATCCAAATGTTGGGTTTTTCTTTCATAACTAAGCTTTTGTTTATCAGATAATGTCTTACATTAGACCATTTTAATGTATTCTTCATACTGACATGATTTACATTGTATTTGCTAATGCTGCTAATTATTGACTACCAATTTGATTTTAATAATGTCCTGAAAGTTTAAATTAGTACAGGGCATTTTCCACCACTAATGTGATGTTACATGAATTTTTACCTTACTCTGCTTGAAAATTCCTTCTATTTTCTTTTATTGTTCTGTTCTTCTTAACAATGCTTTAAACATATATACAACCATTGCACGGTTATCAGTATAATTCCTGGCCTGGGCAATATTTATTTTAATATACACTGGGACTTGCCTACATACAGATCACGTGATTACAATTTGCAAATCTTCCCAGCCTGCTTCCAATAAGTAGTCAACGCGGGAAGCTGGAGTCATTTAATAATTGCACGATTCACTTAACAACTCTAGTTAAGTTGTAAAATTGGATGTGACTTACTTACAACTGCCTCGCTTTACCACAGAAATTTTAGTCTCAATTGTGGTTGTGAGTCAAGGATTATCTGATCTGGGTACTTGAGAGACCGCCAGCTGCCAATTACCTCCCACAGACCCATTAGATCTCACAGGGTTGGCTTCCTCCGGGTTCCATCTACTAGCCAATGCCATCTGGCTACTACCCGGGGGAGGGCCTTCTCTGTGGCAGCTCCGGCCCTCTGGAATGAACTCCCCGCAGGGATTCGGACCCTCACCTCTCTCCAGGCCTTCCGAAAAGCCGTCAAAACCTGGCTTTGCCGGCAGGCCTGGGGGTGATGAGTTCCTTCCCCTCTCGACTTGTATGGTTGTGCGACTGTTGTCTACTTTTATTATTTGTATTTTGTCTTTTTATGTTCCCCTTTTTTTCCCCCTTGAATTGTTCGCCGCCCTGAGTCCTCCCGGAGAAGGGCGGCATACAAATAATACAATACAATACAATACAATTATCTCAGGATGTTGCAACTGGCTACATACATGCCTGTTGCCCAACGCCTGAATTTTGATCATGTGACGGTAAGGACGCTGCAACATTTGTAAGCGCAAGTACCTGTTGAGAAAGTCACTTTTTCCAGCGCTGTTGTAAGTTTGATTGGTCACTAAATGCATGATTGTAAGTTGAGCACTACCTGTACTGAGATACGGCTAAGACAGGGATTGAAGCCAACACAAGGCAGAACCTTATTGGTAGCAGCACCAAAATAGAGGATCTTCCTTCCTCTTAACTTGCCCTTTGCCTGCCGAGGTGGCGCAGTGGTTAAATGCAGCACTGCAGGCTACTTCAGCTGACTGCAGTTCTGCAGTTCGGCGGTTCAAATCTCACCGGCTCAAGGTTGACTCAGCCTTCCATCCTTCCGAGGTGGGTAAAATGAGGACCCGGATTGTTGTTGGGGGCGATATGCTGACTCTGTAAACGGCTTAGAGAGGGCTGAAAGCCCTATGAAGCGGTATATAAGTCTAACTGCTATTGCTATTCTATTTAGGCATTCACCCGAGTTCCAATACCTCCCTCTCCAACGTTTTCTAACTAAAATGATAACTGGTTTACATGTTTCCAGGCAAGTAGAAACGTACTGATATATTTCTTAATAGGTTTCTCAATACGATCGTTATATATTTATATCTCGTCCGTATGCTGCTTTGTAAAGCCATTGCTCTAAAGAAAAACCCCAATAACATGATGTAGGATATTGTTATACTTAATAGGCTACATAAAAAATATTTTATTTTTTAAAAACAGCAAAGCTAAAAATGAAATATAACAATAATATATACCTACTAATTTCTCAGCTATACATATCTGAGAAAAGAATACGTATTTTGCTGGTTAACAATTCTGGTAGAACCTCCATTTTTGACAAGGTTTGCTCTGCGCATCAGCAGATTTCATCTTTAGAAGAGCCGAGTTGGTGCAGTGGTTAGGGTGCAGTACTGCAGGCCACTTCAGCTGACTGCTAACTGCAGTTCAGCGGTTCAAATCTCACCGGCTTAAGGTTGACTCAGCCTTCCATCCTTCCGAGGTGGGTAAAATGAGGACCCGGATTGTTGGGGGCGATATGCTGACTCTGTAAACCGCTTAGAGAGGGCTGAAAGCCCTATGAAGCGGTATATAAGTCTAACTGCTATTGCTAAGTAAGAAGCAGCTGTCTTTGGGGGAAATGAGGGAACAGTTCATGGTTCAAGGCAAGGATAAAAATCTGAACTGAATCCACCAAACCCTCGCTCTGCTCATTTCTATAAATTTCAAATGTCTCCAGACTCTGGCTCAAAAATGCATATAAATAGTACTGGGGAAAGAAAAAAACAGTGTGTGCACATAAATCATTTAAATGCCCATTTAAAAGTCATATGAAAGATATTTCTGGCTGAACATACAGAAAACTGAAAGACCAGAAACAGAGCAATCCTTCCTTCCCCCTTACTTTGAGGAAGCTCTCTTGGAGAGACAACCCTTTGGATTTCCCAGCACTGGCCAAAATTTCAGCAAATCAATTCTACCTGTATACTGTACGTCGCAAAGACATTTGCACTGCAGAAAAATGTACTGCATTAAAGTATCTGTAATTTAAAGATTTAGTGTTTACAGTTCGGCTACTTTGTATCATTTGTGCTATTGTGAAAGAAAGCTTTTTTTACTTACTTAGTCATTCTTTCTCACTGTATTACACAAATGGATGTTGATTCTTCCTGGAAGCTATCTACCACCAAGGGATGATGTACAATGAGCACTTAGAAATGTGTTTTGCTGTGACTGGAACTAAGATGAAATAGCAACATTCTAAGAGATGAGTTCCATTTATGGAGGAGCCAAGTATCCCATTATTCTAGAACAATGGGCGATTGCAAAGAGAAAGCAATGTCCTACAGTGTGATTTATTCATTTCCAGTTGCAGTAGAACATTACTGACAGACCAGCAAAACAGCCCCCCATTTGCCAAAGTTAAGTCTGGGTAAAGGTTAACACTGTTCTGCTGGATTAGTTGTATCACAGTAATACTTCTGCAGCACCAAGATTTCCGAATACTTCATAGGCACCATCATCATCCTTTGGGTAATATCTCTGAGGCATAAAGAATGCCTCCAAAGTCAATGCTCCATATCAGGACAATTTTTTTTCCTAATGTGAAAACCTGAGCAGGCATCTATATGACGCAATTCAAGGTGTTGGTTATGGTTCCACCACAAAACCGCGTTCGACTAAAGTGCGCTCGACGAAACTGCGTAGCTGACGTCATCACAGTGCGACGAAAAAAGCACGCTGTAAACGCTAAAGCTAAAATTAACCCCTAAACCTAAACCTAACCCCCTAAACCTAAACCTAACCCCCTAAACCTAATCCTAAACCTAATCCTAAACCTAACCCTAAACCTAACCCTAAACCTAACCCTAACCCTAATCTTAACTGGAATCGGCTTGCTTTCAAAGCGCTATTTAAAGCGCCCTTTTTTCCCCGCGGTCGCTGTTGTCGCCCTGCTGATGACGTCAGCAACGCGGTTTAATCGGGCACGCTTTAGTGGAGTGCGGATTTGTCGTGCCACGTTGGTTATCACCTTTAAAGCCCTACATGGCTCAGGACCAGCGTATTTGCGAGACCGCCTACTGCCACACACCTCCCAACGACCGATAAGATCCCACAGGGTGGGCCTCCTTCAGATGCCGTCAGCCGAACAGTGTCGGCTGGCGGGCCCTCGGAGGAGAGCCTTCTCTGTGGCTGCTCCGACCCTGTGGAACCAGCTACCCCCAGAGGTCCGGACCTTCCCCACTCTCATGGCCTGTTAAAACCTGGCTGTTCCGGCAGGCCTGGGGCTGTTGACCTAATTGTAAAGGTCCAGCCCCGATTAGAAATGTATGCATGTTGGTAAATTTTTAAATTATTCTTTTATTTTGGTTTTCTTTTTTCTTTCTTTGTAAGCCACCCGAAGTCCTCTGGGATTGGGCGGCCTAGAAATTTAACTAACTAACTAACTAACTAACAAACAAACAAACAAACAAATCTCGAACCCTACAAAGCCTTTACAGTACTATATTTTTTCTGAAGAAGTTATAGCAGGTAACTTGGGCTGATCTTAAGAAAAACTGAACAGGGGAGGACATGGTAATTATTGGGATGGGAGATTTCTAGAGAATCTCAATGACTTTAGTCTAGATTGAGAATTCCAAGTATGTCCAAGTAGTCATCAGTGGAGCTCCCCTTCAAGGAAACATAACTACTACTAGATATACACTGTCACCACACATGAGATTTATAAGCCCAACTTAAATAAAGAAGAATCCAGGCTCAAGAGTTGCCCTTCAAGGCCTTTGATTCCAGAGTTTTCATTTTATCTACTGAAGAAATTACACAGGGCCAGATATCCGCCTCAGGAAAGAGAATCATTGCATATACTTGGCAAAAAAAAAATTTAAATTAAGTCCAATATCTAATCAGAAGGTTTATTGAAAACCCAGTAGAAAGAGGACAGGAAAAGTTGCATTTTAAATAAAACATAGCATGGTCTTTACTAAGGAAAACAGGCTAGGTAAACTAGAATTAGCCAGGATCTTAATCCTTGTTTTTATTGGGCAGTTCCAGGAGACTCCACAATAAAATTGGCTTTTACTTTCTACCAACCTCTTGAAGGCAAGTAAATGAAGTATATTCCAGGAAAGGAAACTCTGACCAAACAGAATTGGATGATCTGATGTTCACTCTAATTGCTCCAAAGTCAGTTTGGCAGCACCAGATAGCAGACATTTGCCCATATATAGGCTGGGATTGGGCCCAACTCAACAGCAGTTAACTAAATATAGATTTTTAGACAACTAGAACAAGGCTCTAAGTAGATTTTCTTCTCCCCTCTGAGCTACATGTGAGAACAAGACCAAATTTTGTGAAAACCAAGTTCACACATGCAATCTGCGAGACCGCCTCCTGCCACATACCTCCCAACAGCCGATTAAGATCTCACAGGATGGGCCTCCTCCGGGTGCTGTCGACCGGACAATGCCGGCTGGCGACTCCTCGGGGGAGGGCCTTCTCTGTAGCTGCCCCGGCCCTGTGGAACGATCTACCTGTAGAGATCCAGACACTTTCCACTCTCTCGGCCTTCTGAAAGGCCACAAAAACCTGGCTATTCCGGCAGGCCTGGGGCTGTTGACCTCATGAATGAGGTCCAGCCCCACCTAGATTGAGTGTATGATGTGTTGCTTTTTAATCTGTTTTTCTCTTTCCTTATTTTTAACTTTTTTTTATCTTTTTAGTCCTGTATTTTGTAAGCCGCCCGGAGTCCTTCGGGATTGGGCGGCATATAAATCCATTAAATTTACAATTTAATGAACTAAGCAAACTGCAGTATTGCTGAAATGAGAGGAACATGGTTGAAAGTAGGGTCTGCTTCTCCGAGGGCCAGCCAGCAAAGGGAGATTTTCCATGCATGCAATTATCCCAAAGAACGTGATAACAAGAGATTGGCAACTGAAGTATACAATAGATGTCCTTCTTTTCTCTACGTCATCATTCTAACAGAAACACTTGATGCACTATAACTTTTCATCAGTTAGATCTTTCTTTCCTTTTTTCCATATACAGGCTCTCCATGTGGTCTTATTTTCACCACTGATAGTCAATCCAACCCCAATTCAAGGTAACGCAACAGCCAAGCCGTTGGGATTTAACTTGCATTCAGAAATACTGGTCAGGCCAAAAGAGTTTTCCCACCCATTTATTTATTTGCTCGTTTATTTATTGATATAGCCACCTACTCGCTCACAGCAACTCTAGGTGGCTTACAATCAATAAAAACTCAATCTAAAAAATAATAATTTATTCGGGAATCACAGAGACACATCACAGTAGAAGGATAATACACATATTATTGCTGTGAAGATGGTTTCAGTAAATGGGAGCGTTAAGATCTGCTTCTCCCCATATAAGGTAGAAAGGATATTCAATTTTTCTGGATTTAGCCATGGGTACATATTACAGAGACACATAACTAGCTTTGCCTCTTTTTTATTATATTCATGCAGGGCAAACTAGATAAAACATACAATATAAACAATTAGGTGGCTACAAGAAGCCCGATAGACAACTGCAATACCCAATAAGATCTCAAACCATGAAAAATTGAATTGAATTGAATTGATTATATTTCTATGCCGCCCTATTCCCAGAAGGGACTCAGGGCGGCTCACAACCAGGTCAGGGAGGGGGAGGGGATACAAATAGGGGAAAAAAGGGACATGGACAAAACAATACCACAATATAAAAACAATCAACAGCCACACCATTCGAGTGGGGACAAGAACTCATCAGCCCCAGGCCTGTTGGAACAGCCAGGTTTTAAGGGCTTTGCGGAAAGCCTGGAGGGTGGCGAGGGTCCAAATCTCCACGGGGAGCTCGTTCCAGAGGGCCGGAGCAGCCACAGAGAAGGCCCTCCTCCGGGTGGTCGCCAGACGGCATTGGCCAGTAGATGGAATTCAGAGGAGGCCTAATCTGTGGGATCTAATCGGTCTGTTGGAGGTAATTGGCAGCAGGCGGTCTCTCAAGTACCCAGGTCCAATACCATGAAGGGCTTTATAAGTGACGACTAGCGCCTTGAAGCGTATCCGAAGACCAATGGGCAGCCAGTGCAGCTCGCGGAGGATAGGTGTAACGTGGGTGTACCGAGGTGCACCCACAATCGCTCGCGCGGCTGCATTCTGGACAAGCTGAAGTCTCCGAATGCTCTTCAAGGGCTGCATCTATCTCTCTCTCTAACCCAGGACAACTTATTCCAAAATTGTAAAGCCCTTAATTATATTTTAAACCCGGTGCTAAATTCAGCAACCATTAAGGAAGTGCCTGCAGTAAGCAAATGTATAGTTAACAAAATCTGAATGCATTGTCTTGTTTCATTTAATTTATTCTGTTTTTACACTGCCAGGTGAGAAGGGAAAGTCAACAATGGATGCTGTTTGCTACCAGAACACATGGTAGCCTTTGAAAGTCACAACCATTGCCTGGGATCACCAGTTTAAAAAGATCAGCAGGGAAAA
Organism: Thamnophis elegans; assembly: GCF_009769535.1. Classification (NCBI taxonomy): domain Eukaryota; kingdom Metazoa; phylum Chordata; class Lepidosauria; order Squamata; family Natricidae; genus Thamnophis; species Thamnophis elegans. Next base: position 4,278,893 of record NC_045541.1, on the reverse strand, counting down.
GGAACTGCCTCTACCAGGGATGACTACGCTGAATTCTTGCTGCGTTATTGCTTGCCTCTCAACAAGTTACCTTCCTATATGCCTAGTGAAAGTTTTCTTCTCCAACAGCCCTTAACAAACTTCGTGACCCGTCAAAACCGCGGAGGACAAAATCGCGCTCGACGAAAGCGCGCATGTGACGTCATCACAGCGCGACGAAAAAAATTAAAAATTTAAATAAAATTAAAATTAAAGCAAGCCGATTCACATAAAGGTAAGGGTTAGGGTTAGGTTAAGGGTTAGGGTTAGGTTTAGAGCGTTAGGGTTACGTTTAGCGTTAGGTTAAGGGTTAGCGTTAGATTTAGTGTTACGTTAACGGTTAGGTTTAGGGTTAGATTTAGGGTTAGGTTAAGGGTTAGGTTTAGGGTTAGGTTTGGGGGGGTTAGGGTAAGGTTTTCGCTTTTTTTTTACATTTTTCGATCACAGCGCGATGTTTTCGTCGCGCTGTGATGACATCAAATGCGCGCTTTCGTCGAGCGCGATTTTGTCCTCTGCGGTTTTGTGGTGGAACCAGCAAACTTTTACCAAAACACACCACGGTAGTCAAGTCATCTCCAAGATCCACAGACACAGAGGGTAAGCAATGTGTGCGAAAGGAAAGTAATTCCTGCTTGAACAATGCCCAGCATCCATGAGAAAGGATAGTGTTTTGACTGGAAAATATAGGTGAAAGCTATGCTTATTACAGAGATAGAAGACAGATAGCATAACAAAATATGCTCAAATCTAAAAATGCATAGGTTCAATAAGTAGCATCCTAAGCCAAACTGCCTCATGGGGTTCATAAGACCTGCCCTGAGTCCACATGGTAAATATACGTAAATGGACAAGATATAAATTACTTCTTCCATCTCTCAAGCCATTGTAAACAACAACTTCGGATTCCAGTCATCATTTCTAGTCATTTCTGGGTTTTAGGTATATTCTAAGCCTGAATCTTAATTTTTCCAGTCATGAAGGACATAGCCAAGCTGTGTGGTAAGCCTAAAATAATGTCACAAACAGTTCCAAAAATAAAAAAAGGTATGCTCCTCCAGTCTATTAAATATTTTTCCATACAGGTTCATTTTAAACCCTAGTAGTTTCTCCAAACAATATCTGGGTTGAATATTCCACCCAATGATAACTCTCCTCTCTGCCTCACTTATGTCCCTGTTGTAAGACCACACTGAAATTATGAAAGAGCCGAGGCGGCGCAGTGGTTAGGGTGCAGTACTGCAGGCCACTTCTGCTGACTGTTATCTGCAGTTCAGCGGTTCTAATCTCACCGGCTCAAGGTTGACTCAGCCTTCCATCCTTCCGAGGTGGGTGAAATGAGGACCCAGACTGTGGGGGCGATATGCTGACTCTGTAAACCGCTTAGAGAGGGCTGAAAGCCCTATGAAGCAGTATATAAGTCTAACTTCTATTGCTATTGCTATTATGCACAACACTATAACGTAACACTGAGAAAAGCTGTGTGAAGAGCTCTTTTCCAGTGACCCAGAGGTGATATGTGGAGGCATAATTATTTGCCTTGGGGCTATCAAATTTATGTCTATGGGGAGATTTGTCTATATGGCACAGGTGGTCCTCAACAGGCAACCACAATTAATCATAAAATGCCCATTGCTAAGCAAGGCAGTTGTTGAGTTTTGCCCCATTTTATGACCTTTCTCGCCACAGTTGTTAAGTGAATCAGGCTTTCCCATCGACTTAGCTTGTGAGAGGGTCACAAAAAAGTGATCACGTGACCCACCCGGGGACACTGCAACCGTCATAAGTACATGCCAGTTTTCTGACTGGAGATGCAGCAATGGTCATAAGGGGTGAAAAATGTCCTAAGTCACTTTTTTTGTGCAATTGTAATTTCAAACAAATGAATGGTTGTAAGTCAAGGACTGCCCGTATTTTATTGGTGTACATACATGAGTTTTCAAGCATGGGAAGGGGGGGAACAACAGACACTTTGGCTATCACCAAAGCAGCTTAAAATGGCACATATATCGAGAGTTACCCTGGTCACTTTAATGCTAAGAATGCTTTACTCCAGTGGTTCCCAAACTTGGCAACTTTAAGACTTGTGGACTTCAACTCCCAGAATTCTCCAGCCAGCAGAGCAGAGCTGGCTGGAGAATTCTGGGAGTTGAAGTCCACAAGTCTTAAAGTTGCCAAGTTTGGGAACCACTGCTTTACTCCAAAAGGATTTCTAGCCATGTGGTTTCATTTTTAGGAGCCTCTAAAGTTCTAATCAAGCATTTCTAGCCACATACCTATTAACACCGAAAACAACAGATGCAGACATGCTACATTGGTGCTTGCCATATTTCTTTCACCCAAGAGCAACATGGTCTTTTCTCCAAAAACTCTTGAGCTGTGTAGAAACTTCCTTGTAACTTTCCATGCAGCTAATTCTCAGAAGGACTTAACAATTTCCTCTTCCTACAGCACCAGGGAAGGAGGAGGAGGGGGAGGACAACAAGGAGAATGGATGGCAAGGGTTTATTTAGCAACTGACATGAGTTACTGCTGCAGTCAGTACAGTAGGTTTTCTGTTTATGTCCCTTGCCAAACTACATGCAACTTTTCCTGTTTTGAATTCATCAGTCACAAAACCGTAAGACTAAGATAAAGGCAGGAAGGAAGACTACTAAAGCAACACCATGTTACTATATTAGTTTTCTACAGCTGTCACTCACACCAAAATACATGCAGGGACATCAAAAAGTCTTCCATTGAAAGCAATGAGATCTACTTCCATATATTACTACCAATGGAAGTGAAGGGACCATGAAATCCCATTGAATTCAGAGATGTTTAAGTAACCTTATCCCGTAACTAAAATACTCTAGTTTGAAGAGTATCCCATTAGTGCTTTCATAATGCTGTTCCTTGGAAGTCTCAGGGCACCTCGGCATATGAGTAATATCAGTTATTATATAGCATCTGTGTAAATATGGGTGTCCTAGTAGATCATTCTTGTGATAAAGAACATTACGCTAGTCCATCTCAAGGATTTCATCTGAGCGAGAAGTTCCAAATTGCTGAAGTCATCAATGTAAGCGGTCTCTTCAATCTTTTTACCTTGTTTAGTAATTCAGAGGAGAAGCAGACAGAATGGGGGGATGGGAAAAAAATGGGAAATAATTGTGCTTTGAACAAAATGTATCTGGAATCCATTGCCAATGGATTACTCAGCTCTGGAGCAGATTTCTCAAATGTTGCTGGGATCGGACAAAGGGGAAGCAAGTCCAGCCTTCTTGCTCTTCTTTCATTTGCAATGTCTCCCAGATGTTTTGCTAATATTTTGCTAGAAGGCATTTCAATAAAACTGAACACATTTTTTTTCAAAAAAATGAGTGGGGTCTAAGATTCCTGGGACTATTCTGCTGCTTCCCAAAGCTAGCAAACCCATTTTTAGAAGCAAACATTGATTCTACGATAGTGCTTCCTCAATGAAATTATAATACCTGAAACTTAATTGTCTTTATAATCATGAGTGTCGAAATCACAATGTCTGGAGTAGAGTGAAAAAGCAAAATATATCCTCTGAAAAATTGATTTAATGTAAGCGAATTCATGCTCATTGTTTCAAGACACTTTCCATTCACTTGTCCCATTTAAGCAGAGTTTGGCTGAGGTTTATACCCTTACACTTGGAACAAGGCTCTATGTATGGGATGGGATGAAATTGGAATTTCTTCTGAGGAGACATGTATACATTCTGTATATTGGGGATAATTTTTATTCATTTGCTTTTAAGATTTATAAGCCACCTTAAAGCAGCAGCAGCCTTAAGAAACACAAGGTGGCTTACAAAGATACAAGAGGAATATCCATTAAAACAATTTAAGTTTCAGCCACCTCACCAGGAGGCTTTAAGGGCACGGATGTTACTATTCAGCTCCTCCCCAAAACACACAATAGGAAGATAAAACAGGTTATTTTACAGGGACTATTTAAAAAAAAAAATAGGGGCATGTGAACAGAGATGCTTCTACACACTGACTACATAAATGTCAAGTTTCTTGAGTGTGACTTGTTCACATGGCAACCAGGATTTAACAAAAAAAAAGCCTCCAAAAGCTAAAATTGGTATTTAAAAAATCCTTCCCACTTTGATTTCCAGGCAGAATGCTTTAATATTGGGGGGAAAAATACAAGCAGTTTCCTTTTTCTATAGTAGAATAATCTCCCAAAATATAGCAGGCAAAATCAGTGCTAGGCTTGCTGGATGTGCCAACAGATTATCTTGCCTAGAAGGCTCTAGATTGCTATTAAAATGCAACTGGATCACTGTTGGGAAGCAACTGGAGGAATCGTTAAGGCAAGAATTATTTGCCACTCCAACTGGATCAGCTGCCGAAAGGAGAACCATAAAGAGAACCAGATGTGACTCTTTCACCAATGTGTGTAACAAGCAAGCCAAATACAGGCTTCTGCTTTTCACAACCAAGAGGGTTTTGAAGTGCTTCCACCCTGTATTTTTCTTTTAAAAATACATTCAAAAAGAAACCTGGGGCTAAATATTATACATTAAATTTTAGTGTTGAGCCATTCCAGAGCAGTAAGATCCAAGGCACCCCTTCCAGAACTGAGTTGACGATGTTTGGACCACAAGAGAATAAAATATAGAGTGAACAAGCTAATGACTTGCTGTTACCAGTCATGGGCATGGAAGTTACATGACTAGCACATGGTGCATGTCCCTTGTCTTGTTAACTCCACAGGCCAGGGTTCATCTGCCCCCTCACACACACACACACACTCTGAAGACAGGAGTCTTCAGAATACCAAGAAAACATTAATGAAGCCCAGCCATAAAACTCAACACTAGCTTAGATGTCATCTTGCCCCTAACAAGGAGCCTCTTGGAAGGGCTGCCTGCCCAGCTACATTTCATTTTGCCAGCTGAGAGTTAGATGGCTAAACATTCCTTTTCCCCTTCTCAATAGTTGGGCTAATCAAAGGCTTGATAAAAGTCTCCGGTTTCTCTCCAGATTCCCATTTCTCCTGCATTGTCTACCAGCAGAGTTTAAACCTCATTACCCAATTTCCGTTTTTTGGGGGGGTAATATTTCTCAACTCTCCTAGTGTCGAAGTTCTCTCTGCTGGATGTGCAGAAATAAGCTTAGATGGCATTGTTCTAAACCAGTATCCCTCGTGCAAGTTTTAAAAATAAATGCATAAAAATAAGCAGGAACTCCAGATTATTGTTAACGCAGCATCTCCCCTACAGACTATTTTCAGTAAAAAAAAAAAACTGGCTTGCCCCTATGCCCCGATTACTTTGCAAAAGAGGGAAAAGACATGATTCTCTTTCTATCAGTTGTCAACAGCGGTTAAAAAGTGATCCTTCCTTATTCACAAAGAAAAAACAAGGGGGGGGGAGGGAGGGAAAGACTTTATTCCTTTTTTTTTTAATGAACTCAAAATATAATGGCTTAAAAAGACCTCCAAATAACTTCTGCCAGACCCTCAGGACGGTTCCCTGATTTATTTATTCTTTTTGATCTCGGATTGAAATGCCAGCAGCTTTCAACTACATCGCTTTGTTAATGAAACTGTATCAATGTAGCTTATTTTAAAAGAAGGAGGGAGGGGGGGGAGAACCGAGATGAGAGAAAAATGAGAAAGCAGAAAAGAAGGGGGCTTTGATTCATTCAACGCCCCGGCAATTTTTTTTAAAGAGATTTACAGGAGTAAAAGGTAAATTGGTTCACCTGCTGCCAGTTCTCCTCCAGGGATGGCATAGCTGAGAAGTAGCCGGTGTCATGGACAAGCTGCAGTTCCTGGAATATACTATAACTAGCCAACACATCCATGTTGTTGCTGCTTCTGCTTCTGCTGCTGTTGTTGCCGTTGAGCAAAAAAACAAACCACCACCTTTTCCTTTTAGATTTGTGTTTGAAATTTCGGGACGGGGTTTTAGTCCTGTTCATTAAAAAGGAAGATGGGGGGGGGGGGAAGAGTCTCAGGCGCAATCAATCCAGCTGTCCTTTAGCTCGCCTTTTGCTTTTGTTTGAGAGAGACCCAATATTGGCAGACACACTTTCAAAAGACCGGAGGGGGAGAGAAAAAAATAATCATCAAGGCAGGAACGAGAGTGGAGGAAGGAAGGAAGGGGGGAAAAGAGGAAAAGAGCCCCATCAACAACCTCAGTAAGAAAGGGGGGGGGGAAAAATGCACCCCCAACATGTAGAAGGCGAGCCGTCAGCCAGGCAACCAAGAAGGGGGGGCAACTTCTCCACTTGTAGTAAAAAAGCAATTGCCTCCAAGGGTTCCTAACTCCAGCGCTTGGACCAGAAAAGGAGGAGGAAGGGGGTGGGGGGTGGGAATGCAAACTCACTGACACGAGACTGCCATCTATTTCTGCATTGCTGCTCGCTGCTGAATGCAATCTTTGCTCTTTATTGTTGGGGGGGGGGGTTGCATTTTCTCCCCGGCGCGCGCTCCCCCGGTGCGCGCTCCCGCTCCCTCCCTCCTTCCCCTCCCGTTCCCTTTCTCCGCGCAGCCGCGGGCTCTTCGGAGGAAAACCGTCCATTAAGGCAGCGCGTGACCATGTAAGGCAAACAGGGGGGGGGGGGCGGGAGGGAAGACGGGGAGGGGGGGGGAGACCGCTCATGAAGTCACTGAGGGCCAATCGCGGCCCTCCTAGAGGAAAAGGGGGCCGGGCCAGAGCACGGAAGAGCCGGTGGGATTGGAGGAGGGCTTCATCCGACGGCCGCCTTATAAGGCAGTGTAAGGGGAGCTATTTTTAGAGGGCTATATAAGCGCGCAGGGGATGCGCGCTGCGCGCCGAGGCTCCGGAGAGGGCTAGATGGCGCGGTAGCTGAGCCCTGGTACATGCAAATTGCCAGGGAAATGTCTTTGCAGGGTAACCAGCCAGCCTGCCAGCCTTTTGCATGGCAAGGAGAATAAACTGCCTTTTGCATGGCAAGGAGAATAAACTGCCTTTTGCATGGCAAGGAGAATAAACTGCCTTTTGCATGGCAAGGAGAATAAACGGCCGCAAGCTGGAGCAAGGGGATGAACCAGGAGACCTGGCCGGCCAGGAGGGCTGCGGATTTAGAGACGGACAGGGATGATGATGATGATGATGATGATGATGATGGGCAACTGGGGCGCCTTTCTTCCTTAGTTGGCCGTGGCTCGCTCTCTCTATTTCACTGTCAAACGCAGCTCCTCCTTGGAACCCGTAGATCAATCTGTGCAGCTGCAAAAGGCAGCGAGAGCTCCACGCCGCAATTGGGGGGGGGGGGGAGAGGGGAGGGGAGGGAAGAAACACCAGCGAAAGTTAAGCCTCCCCCGCCGCTTGGCATCCTTGCTGGCATCAACTGGCTACAAACTGGCACTCTAGCGGGGAAATGCGCGATAAATCCCGGGTTACGTGAGATTGAGATTCCTTTGAACTCATCCGGACTTCTTAAAAGTCAAGTGTTTCTCAACCTTGGCAACTTGAAGATGTCCGGACTGCAACTCCCAGAATTCCCCAGCCAGCATTCGCTGGCTGGGGAATTCTGGGAGTTGAAGTCCGGACATCTTCAAGTTGCCAAGGTTGAGAAACACTTGACTTAGTTTGTTCTTCTGCAGTTTTGTGGCACTTCAAATGGCCATGCCATGGCAGCTTCACCAAAATAAACATTCTGGGAGTTGAAGTCCCGACAATCTTCAAGTTGCCAAGGTTGAGAAACACTGTCTTAAGTTTGTTCTTCTGCAGTTTTGTGGCACTTCAAATTGCCATGCCATGGCAGCTTCACCAAAATAAATATTCTGGGAGTTGAAGTCCGGACAATCTTCAAGTTGCCAAGGTTGAGAAACACTGTCTTAGTTTGTTCTTCTGCAGTTTTGTGGCACTTCAAATTGCCATGCCATGGCAGCTTCACCAAAATAAATATTCTGGGAGTTGAAGTCCGGACAATCTTCAAGTTGCCAAGGTTGAGAAACACTGTCTTAGTTTGTTCTTCTGCAGTTTTGTGGCACTTCAAATTGCCATGCCATGGCAGCTTCACCAAAATAAATATTCTGGGAGTTGAAGTCCGGACAATCTTCAAGTTGCCAAGGTTGAGAAACACTGTCTTAGTTTGTTCTTCTGCAGTTTTGTGGCACTTCAAATTGCCATGCCATGGCAGCTTCACCAAAATAAATATTCTGGGAGTTGAAGTCCAGACAATCTTCAAGTTGCCAAGGTTGAGAAACACTGTCTTAAGTTTGTTCTTCTGCACTTCAAATTGCCATGCCATGGCAGCTTCACCAAAATAAATATTCTGGGAGTTGAAGTCCGGACAATCTTCAAGTTGCCAAGGTTGAGAAACACTTGACTTAAGTCAAGTCTTGCCCAGGATGGAGCCCGCATCCCTCCGCTGGGTGGTTGACCTTGTAGCGCCCAAGCTCGGAGTTGAGACGCGCTTCCTTGTAGCAGAGAAGCGTGGGCGAGCTCCGCTCTCGCTCTGTTGCGGAGCTCACTTGGCTCCCAGAAAGAAAATAACGGGATCTGCTAACGTGTAGAGAAGATTTCAAGGAAGAATAAGGTGCAAGGATGTTATAAACTTGGAATACTGGACCGAGCCAGCGATGGAATGGGAGAGGAGCGAAAAGGAGGAGAGCAAAACCTTTGGGAACTTGAATGAAATCCTGATTAAGGCGTTTGAAAATGTTGCAATGTAGCCCAACTATATTGCTATCATTAAACAAAAAAACTACCTGGCCTCTTTGCGTATTGCATTCTACATAAACATCTTTTAACAGTTTCCCCATAAATGGTTAGCCTGGATGACACTGACTTTTCCTAAAGCTTTTCTGGAAGGGGGGGTGGCGGGAGGGACGTGAGATTTTGCCCAATGAATACAGAGAGATTTAAGTACTGTCATTACTTCTCCGTACTTTTACAATACTGGGTGTTTTGCGCACGCAATCTCCTTTCCAGTTTTAAAAACGTAACCTTTAGTAAAAAAATCTTTTACAAAAATAAAGTTTTGATTTACCAATCCAAGTGCCTGGCCAACTGTCCTTGTAACGCTGCAGCTGGTTTTACGAACGTTCAGCTGAAAGAAGCTGCCTAGTTTTGTGGTTCGGTGAATTGTGCAAGCTCAGCTGGTGTGGTTGTTTTATGGTTCAGTGTGTTATGCAAACTTAGGCAATTTGATTAGTTCAGTAAGCCACGGTTCAGTAACCATAACTTGGGAGTGAGGTGTGACCACACTTTCAAAAGATCATATTCCTGCCGTTATCTATCTGTTTCCAAAAGCGGCTCTCCATAAAGTTTAGGGTATATTTGTCAAAAATGGTGATCAACTGATCAGCCTAATAACCACTGGAGGGGAGCAAAGGATCCATTCCTCCTGGCTACGGCATAGAAAGCGATGCTGGCAGATCGCACAATAGAAGCTGCTGTAGAGGTGTTGTTAGGTTATTTCACTGGATTTATATGCTATTCCGGTTGAAGCTGATCTGGACTGACATACATTCGAAACAAAACAAATGCACATTGAAGTGAAATAAATAGCAATGCATACCAATATACAGTGCAAGGAACCATTCAACAGCCATCACCAAGCAAAGGAAAACTTCCACTACTAGGGAAACGGTTCCTACCATTTCATTTCTGAAGTCCTTATAAAATAGCCAGTGGTAAAAACCAGGAGGGAGGGGTTAATATGGCTGTTGAGGGAGAGAATGGCTTAGGAGGCTTGCCTCCAGGATCTCTGAAGATGGGAAACACTCAGCAAAAGGGACATATAATGAATCCAACTTAACTGGATGTTATGGAACAAGAAAATAATATCAAGAGAAATGTTCTTGCAGATAATTGTGGTTCTGAACCATGGGAAGATTATCACCTACATCTTGAATTGCTCCAAGTCAGAAGCAGGCAGAGGTGAGTTCCTACCAGTTCGCACCTATTCGGTAGAACCTGTTCGTCAAATCTACTGAACCGGTTAGAAGAGGTTTCCCCCAGTGGACCCGGAAAGCAGGCCACACCTACAGAAGAGGCTCCAAAATTTTTTGAAACCCACCACTGCCACACACACACACACACAGAGAGACAGACAGACTGACTGACAGAGAGAGAGAGAGAAAGAAAGAAAGGAAGAAATAAATAAAAAAAGAAAAAGAGTGAGTGAGAGATGAAAGAAAAAAAAGAAAAAAGGGACAGAGAGACAAAAGGAAGGAGAGAGAGAGAGAGAGAAAGGAAGAAATAAATAAAAAAAGAAAAAAGAAAGAAAAAGAGTGAGTGAGAGATGAAAGGGAAAAAAGGGACAGAGAGACAAAAGGAAGGAGAGAGGGAGAGAAAGAGAGAGAGAAAGAAAGGAAGAAATAAATAAAAAAAGAAAGAAAAAGAGTGAGAGATGAAAGAAAAAAGGGACAGAGAGACAAAAGGAAGGAGAGAGAGAGAGAGAACACATGGTTGGCAAGCCACTCCCACCAGGTCACGTGGCCAGCAAGCCACTCCCACAAAGGAGGCCACACCCACAGAGTAGGTTCCAAAAATTTTTGAAACCCACCACTGGATGCAGGCAACTCGCAACCAGCACATCTCCCAATATGGTGGTGGGAAGCACCCATAACTTCTCAAGCCACTGAATCCTGGAATAAATATGGTTGCCAAATAGTCGTCCCTGGACATTGTCATAGTCCAATAAAGATGACTAAGTCGTAAGTGACAATTTGAAGAGGTTCTGGTTCCAGAAGCAATTGTGAACTACCAACTACCGGTAGGTAAAGTAATTGAAGTCATGGGCCGACCAATTGCAAAGCTAGCCAGGGAAATTATTGAACCCTGGGAAATTTGCCTCTTGACTGTCAATAGCCAATGACTTAATAGCCAACCATCGACATCCCAGCCAATAAGAACCCACATGTAACCAGGCACCATATCAATTAGGATGCCTAGAACAGTGTTTCTCAACCTTGGCAACTTGAAGATGTCCGGACTTCAACTCCCAGAATTCCCCAGCCAGCATTCGCTGGCTGGGGAATTCTGGGAGTTGAAGTCCGGACATCTTCAAGTTGCCAAGGTTGAGAAACACTGGCCTAGAATAGCCCAAAGCATACATTCTGGTAGAAATCCCCTGAGGATGGAGTCCAGCACAAGTCCAAAAGCTCAGAAGACTAAACCGGTGATCCCACTGGCCAACTCAGATTGGATTCTGCAACATTATCCAAGCTTTTATTCACGAAAGTAACTACCAACCAGGTAAAGCCAGGTTTTGGTGTGGGAGTGAGATGTGTTAAGGCGTGTGACGTACATCCCCCAAAACTTTTCCAAGATTATAATTCTGACCAATAAGACAAATTTTTACTTGCAAAGCGTTAACTGTTTTTTTTTTAATATATCTTGGTTGTCATTTAGTCATCCAGAATTGTATAATTATAATGTACCTTACTTACTGGCATTAGTGCTGTTAAGGAGCTGGAGTAATTACTGTCCTGTCAAAACTTGTATTGAAGCTTGAAGTTTTATTTTATTTATATGCCGCCCTATTCCCTAAAAGGGACTCAGGGCAGCGAACAACTCCAACGGGAAGGGAAACATGCAACTACAAAACAGACATTTAAAATAACCAACAACCACACCTGTCGAGAGGGGAAGGGAGCTCATCAACCCCAGGCCTGCCGACACAGCCAGGTCTTAACGGCTTTTCGGAAAGCCAGGAGAGAGGTGAGGGTCCGAATCTCCGTGGGGAGTTCGTTCCAAAGGGCCGGAGCTGTGACAGAGAAGGCCCTCCCCCGGGTAGTGGCCAGATGACATTGGCTGGTGGATGGAACCCGGAGGAGGCCGACTCTGTGCGATCTAATGGGTCTTTGGGAGGTAATTGGCAGCAGGCGGTCTCTCAAGTACCCAGGTCCAATACCATGAAGGGCTTTCTAAGTAATAACTAGCACCTTGAAGCGTATCCGGAGACCGATTGGAAGCCAGTGCAGCTCACGGAAGATAGGTGTAATGTGGGTGTACCAAGGTGCACCCACAATCGCTCGCGCGGCTGCATTCTGGACAAGTTGAAGTCTCCGAATGCTCTTCAAGGGCTGCCCCATGTAGAGCGCATTGCAGTTGTCCAGTCTTGATATTTCTGTTATCATTTTTAATTTTTGACTGCAAGCATCAACATGGTTTACAATAAGATAACAAAATAGAATCAGAGCAATCAGTTAAAAACAAAACAGAATGATAAAAATATTGGTAAGTTTCCCTGGGTAGCTTAACAATACTGGCAACCAAGGTGTCTGCCGAAAACTCCCCACTGTGAGTCTATTTTCAATAGGGACACAGTGAAGGTAACCACGAAGAATGCCCTTTCCATTATTGCAAAATGAATGTTAGCAAACTGGTGTGATAAGCAAAATATGTTCGACTGAATGTAAAGATGGAACATGTCTTTACTGAAGAAAACTGTTTACTAAAGACAACTGTTCCTTACATTGCCTATCCCCTTTTTAGTGTTGTAAACAAACATGAATGTAATTTGATAGCTAATAGGTAGCTAATGAGGACCAGTCTATTTAAGGCATTGGACTTGAGCCGGAAACCTGAATTCTAGTCCAACTTTCGGCGCAAAAGCCAACAGGATGACTTTGAGACAGTCACATTCTCTCTGCTCTAGGAAGAAGCCAATGATGAAACACCTCTGAAAATACTGTGCAGAGAACTAACCATGTAATTGCCATGACACTTGAAGGCACTTGAAGGGAAGGCAGCTAATCTATCCCTCTGAGCATGTGAGTTATGTGTAGTAGGAGTATCCATGGCGCATAGCTGCCATTCCTGGTGGCAGCTCACAAAGGAAAGATTTCTCATCAATTACAATGCATTTCTGTAGTTCAGTCGGATTATGAATCTAGGGGTTGTCATGGTCTGGTTGACCGCCATCCAGGATGGATCAGAGTTGTAGCAAAAGCTGTTAATTACTACTTGCAACTAGGGCCTGGATAAGCAACAACAACTACCGAGAACTATATTAAGAATGTGTTCCTGCTGATGAAGTGAAGTAATTGATAAATTGCTCAACTCCCATACTTGAAAACCACTTACCCACTGAATTTCAGTCTCTGTGCTGGTGGGCGTGACGCAGGACTCATAGGGGAGGGCACCTGTGGTGGCCATTAAGGCAGGACTTCCCTGAGACCCTCCCTCACACTCAGTGACATGCAGTCAGGGGAGGCAGGGCCTCACCACTGTCGTCATGAAAAAGAGAAACAAATTTAAAAGGAAAAAGGCCAAGGTAGTTGCTGCCAGAGTCACAATGGAAGACTCTGCTTAGTGCTTAACTACAGGAGGAGGCGAGAGAACCACGTGCCTTCTTTATCTTTATGATCACTTGAGCAGAGTTAAGCAAGGGTTAAAAGGCGAAAAATTCCTTATGCAAAGGAGGCACGTGGTTCTCTCGCCTCCTCCTGCAGAGGGCGCTTTTTTTAAACAGTTAAGCAGAGTCATCCATTGGGGACTCTGGCAGCAGCTAACGCACCAGCACTTTAAAGTGCATGCTGCCGCGCCGGCCATACAGCGCGGGATGTGTCGGGGCTTCGGGGGCGGCTGGTGCCGAGGTGACGCAGTGGTGAAATGCAGCACTGCAGGCTACTTCAGCTGACTGCAGTTCTGCAGTTCGGCTGTTCAAATCTCACCGGCTCAAGGTTGACTCAGCCTTCCATCCTTCCGAGGTGGGTCAAATGAGGACCCGGATTGTTGTTGGGGGCAATATACTGACTCTGTAAACCGCTTAGAGAGGGCTGAAAGCCCTATGAAGCGGTATATAAGTCTAGTCTAACTGCTATTGCTGGCAGACATAGGGCGGCTTTTGCCCGCTTGCCTCACCAGCCATGAACCTCACCGCACGTCACTGCTCGCACTCATTACAATCGCCTTCCTTCTTTCCTTCCTTCCCTCTTCATTCTAATTTCTTCTTCCTTCCCCTCTTTCCTTATTTTTCTTTCCTTGCTCTCTTCCCATCCTTTCTTCTTTGTCTTTTCCCTTTCTCTTTTCCTGTCCCTTCTTGCAGGCTCAAAGGCAAAAGGGAAAACGTTTCTCCTTTTGTTTTTAGTTTTGATAGCCCCCTGCCAGCCAAAACGGGGCATGGGGGGGGAACACTGCCAGAGTGCTGCAGGAGGCCATCCAGGCCAAAAATGGGATGTGGGGGCTGCGCTGTCCCCCCATGTCTTGTTTTCACTAGCAGAGGCACCGTGGGCCTTCCTTTGTTATTTCCAGGCTGACTCTGTGGTCAGATCTAATAGCAATAGCAATAGCAATAGCAGTTAGACTTATATACCGCTTCATAGGGCTTTCAGCCCTCTCTAAGCGGTTTACAGAGTCAGCATATCGCCCCCACAGTCTGGGTCCTCATTTCACCCACCTCGGAAGGATGGAAGGCTGAGTCAACCTTGAGCCGGTGAGATTTGAACCGCCGAACTGCAGATAGCAGTCAGCTGAAGTGGCCTGCAGTACTGCACCCTAACCACTGAGCCATCTCGGCTCTTATCTAAACACCCTGCGGGCCAGATATGGCCCATGGGCCTTGAGTTTGATACCCCTGTCTTTAAAAAAAGGATTGGAATATAGGTTAGGATCTGATCAGATTTTTAAAGGAAGTAAGGGGTACAGAATTAAGGTTAAAGGAAAAAAAAACTTCAATAATTAATAGGTTATTACTTTGAATTTGAAAACTTAAGCTAATAAAACAGTTCAAATAAGCCATTTTTGGCTTTGAGGTATGGATCTTTAGAAGTCACCCTTCCAAATCAAAACTGTCGTATTGTTTTTTATTAAGAGCTGAGGTGGCGCAGTGGTTAGGGTGCAGTACTGCAGCCACTTCAGCTGACTGCTAGTTCTGCAGTTCGGCGGTTCAAATCTCACCGGCTCAGGGTTGACTCAGCCTTCCATCCTTCCCAGGTGGGTGAAATGAGGACCCAGACTGTGGGGGCAATAATGCTGACTCTGTAAACCGCTTAGAGAGGGCTGAAAGCCCTATGAAGCGGTATATAAGTCTAACTGCTATTGCTAACTGCTATTGCTATCTCCAGAAATAGCCAAGAAATAGGGGTAGTCCTTGACTTATGACCACAACCGAGCCCAAAATTTATATTGCTTAAGCAAGACATTTGTAAGGTGAGTTTTGCCCCCATTTTACAATGTTTCTTTGACACAGTTGTTAAATGAATCGTGGTAGTTGTTAAGTTAGTCAAATGGTTGTTGAATAAATCTGGCTTCCCCATTGACTTTGCTTGTCAAAAGGTCACAAAAGGTGATTGGTCACATGACCCTGTCAAGCATCTGAATTCATGATCATGTGACCGTGGTGAGGTTGCAAAGGTCGTAAGTGTAAAAAAAAAAGGTCGTAAGTCTTTCAGCACCATTATAACTTTGAACCAGAGGTGGGTTCCTACCAGTTCGCACCAGTTCGGTAGAACCGGTTCATCAAATCTACCGAACCGGTTAGAAGAGGTTCCACCAGTGGACCCGGAAAGCAGGCCACACCTACAGAAGAGGTTCCAAAAATTTTTGAAACCCACCACTGCTTTGAACAGTCACTAAATGAACTTGTTGTAAGTCAAGGACTACCTTGACATACTTCTGTGAAGTTTTACCAACCTAAGTCTCTCCATACGGGTTAGGTTTCAATTTCCATTAACACGGGGCAATTTAAAAAGGGATAAATTGACAAAGGATGCTTTAGATATTTTTACAATATATAGTACTGAACTTGTGTATGAAAACTCTTTAAGCAGCTCAGACTGGGGCAGTGGTGGGATCCAAATAATTTAACAACCGGTTCTCTGACCTAATGACCATCTGGGTAGGTGGGGCTCGGTGGTCCTGTGACTGGGTGGGCGTGGCCAACTCAACGTCACTCAGGTCGATGGGCGCTTCGCCTTAGCTGTTCCAATGTAATAAGGGTTAACTGGAGAGGCAGTTTCTGTAAGCAGAGCAATAAAGATGAGGCTAGAAACAACACCAGAATGTTTCCTTCCTGCCTTCCTTACAGGATTAGCCCTGCAAAGTGGGAAAAAACAAAAGGAGATTTCTTCCAACAACCGGTTCTCTGAACTGCTTAGAAAGTTACCAACCGGTTCTCCCGGATAGGTGCGAACTGGCTGAATCCCACCACTGGACTGGGGCTGTGTATTTTCAGAGGCTTTGCATATTTAAAGGCAACTTCTCTTGGAAGTTTCGGAACAGTCAAGCCATATATTAAACTCAACTTCAGACAGGTGACGATTTAAAGCTTCCACCTATATGGCACAATACCTAAAGTAGTTCAGGGTAAAAACAGCATGCATTTTCATGACGATGGTTGGGAGGTACAGATATTTCATATATCCCTAGATTTGGTATGAAATTCGCAAGAAGAGAAAACGAAATTAACCTGACAGTTTGTCTTAAGACAAAACAAATGACAAGAGTGATTAAACAAGACTGCTTAAATTTAGCAGAATAATTTTGCAAGCTCCTAGCCAAGACTATCCCGCCTGTTATTACAGCAAAAGAATAGGAGAGGCAGGCTTTATAAATTATTGCCTTTAAGTTGTTTCCTTATTCAACGAGAGAGCAAGTCCAGCTCCTTGTATTTCAATAGAAAATTAAAATCTCAATAAACACTATAATGCATTAAGGGCAGAGTGTCCTTTCCTGGAATTCCTCTTCTTCTTTTTTTAGGCTCTTTAAAGCCTAATTTCCTTGCGTGTATTTTCATTGCTTCCTCTTCTAATTCTCACCTCCTTGTCAAACTCCCCTCCCTTCTCTAAACGACATTCTTATTGAAGTGAAGTATTTTATTTCGTTTAACCCTGAGACATTTTTGTGAAATGCAGCACACTTTTGTGTCAGGCACTTTAAAATACACTCCTAAAGCTCTTTGTAATATCTGCAAATTCACTACAAAGCTTAAACTGGCAGAGAGAGGGGGAAAAAACCGTAATGAGCTCTGCCATCTCATTACCTGGGTTGTAAAAATGGGAGAGAGAGAAAAAGGCCTCATTTTCTAGGGCAAGGAAAATCCTTGCTAGTCCCTATTTTTAACTTCCTGGTTTTTAATTGAAAGCTTATCTCTAGGGTGTTTTTCTTTCCATGCATGTTTGCACCACTGTAAACATTTCTCTCCTTACGCCAATCTCACCGGGTGAGGAGTTCATCATTCTGGAAGGGGCTAATAAGTGAGGGAGGGTCTGCTAACTAAAAAAAGTTTCACTTCGCTTCTTTGTTCTGCTTGAGGAATACTCCAAAGGTCTTCGATAAGATGAACGACTGGAATCGCAAAAGAGCTACTTTCTTTTTATTATTCCGGCTTGAACCAGTTATTATGACTTCCAATCTTTGCAGAAATTGTGCCCCGTTATATTTTGACTCCTTGGGTATTTTATTATCTCTTTCCCCCATCTTTATGAGAACAGTCCGGGAACAATCATTGGAAAGGAATGCAAGGACATCTGGCTGGGTGGCTGAGATTTTGACTCTCCCAAGGTCAGTTCCCATGTTGCTCTGGGATCTCAGCATGTGTGCATGATGAAATTGTGAAAATCTCTCTCTCTCTTTCTCTTCCCAACTCCCTCTTTGAGTTAGTCTTGACTCCTGGCCTGAATAACCCCTGTAATTTTCTTGGCAACTGCAAGGCTAACCATTGACTTCTCCCTAAAGCTGAGAGTGCCTTCTCAATTGCCTAGGAATGAACACGAGGCAAGGAATAAACAGCTCCCTCTCAATAGCCATGTGTTCTAGGAAGGAAAAGAGATAGAGGCTCTCCCACCAAGCTTGCAATCCCCCCCACACTGCTGAAAGAGCCGAGGTGGTGCAGTAGGTAGAGTGCAGTACTGCAGGCCACTTCAGCTGACTGCTAGATCAGCAGTTCAGCAGTTCAAATCTCACCGGCTCAAGGTTGACTCAGCCTTCCATCCTTCCGAGGTGGGTGAAATGAGGACCCAGACTGTGGGGGCGATTTGCTGACTCTGTAAACCGCTTAGAGAGGGCTAAAAGCCCCATGAAGCGGTATATAAGTCTAACTGCTATTGCTATTGAAATATGCGTGTCTTTGATGGGAGCTAACTAGCCCTGCTGTAGTTATCTTGCTGCCATATGTCCTTTACTTATCCCCCCCCCCTTTAATTGTCCCTTTGTTTCATTTCTACAGCTTTGGTTGCAGTGCTGATCTATAATCGTTCATGAATCCCTTGCCAGCTGACTGATATCTTAAGTGGCCACCTTAGGAGGTTGCTGGTAGAATTTGTTTAGTCTTCCTTTTAGACTACAACTGTTTGACAAGAAATCCAATTCCTTCTTCTGTGCACCTGGAGCATCCTCACCACCCCAGTCCCTTGTGCATCCTACTGTAGGAAGTTATCAGCCAGCCCTCTCCCAGAAAAATGAAATATCCTTGAAAAGGCAGAATATTACGTTTCCCTGGATGTGAAAAAGGAGAAACGTTTTAAAGAGAAACTTCCTGCAACTTTCTGCAACCTCCTGCCTCCCCCCCCCCCGTTTGTCAATGGGCCATTAAGGTAGCAAGCCAGTCCCTTTACATAATAAAGAGTTCTCCCCTTCAAATCCAGAGTGATGGAATCAAGGCACGCTAGTATAAGCCCTTTGCCCAACGGAGCACATGGCATCTGAGAATTCAACCAAACCTGGACTCAGCCTACAGAGTTGCCCCTGCATGGCCCCATGGGAGTCTGACAACCAATCAGAATACATTTCTTACCGAGGAACAGGAAACAGATAGGTGGGGGCCGAATAGATTATAAAAAGCCCTGCAAGCCCCTCCCTCGCCCCTTCTTCCTTCCATCACCCTGGAGTTGAAGGGGAGAACCCTTTGTTATGTAAAGGGACTGGCTTGCTACCTTAATGGCCCATTGACAAAGTGGGGTGGGGGGAGGCAGGAAGTTGCCAGAAGTTTCTCTTTAAAACGTTTCTCCTTTTTCACATCCAGGGAAACGTAATATTCTGCCTTTTCAATATTTCCTACGATATTTCATTTTTTTCTAGGAGAGGGCTGGCTGATAACTTCCTACAGTTGGATGCACAAGGGACCGGGGTGGTGAGGATGCTCCAAGTGCACAGAACAAGGAATTGGCTTTCTTGTCTTCAACCTCTCCCCCACCCGGCCCCTTGTTTTAGAAACTCCTTTTGACTCTATGCTGCTTGTACTGTTTAATGAAAGTTAAAGGACTATTTCACCCAACATTGGTGTCTTCCTTCTTTATTGCCATTACAATTGCCTTATTGCTGGAGTCTGTGAGAGACTGCTACCAATCTGTCTCCATATCCTTCAGCAATCCCCCCCCACCTTCTCTTTCTTCATGATAAGCGCTGACTCTGAAATTAAAGCAAAGAAAATGCCCGAGAACAATGGAGGCAGGAAGTTTCCCATCCTAGATCTTCTTCTCCCCACTTCCCCCCCCACTCAAAGAGACAGTCTGTAATGACACGAAAAAGGCTCAGTCTGGCTCTCAGCTGCCTAGGAATCAGCCTAGTTTTTGCTGCTAAAACATCTCAAGGACCGCCTTTTGCAGGGTTCTCATTGCCGAAGCCATGCCGTGTTTTCTTATTACGTGGGAAACTGTCCCGTCATCTGTCATTTCATAAAAAATTCTCCCTTCCTTACAGCAGATTGCTGGGGTCCCTGCCTCTCAACTTCTCGCAGGGAAAGCTGGGTGCAGCTCGGAAGGTGTGCAAATAAATACGGTTGGTTTTAAAAATAGCAATAGCAATAACAATAGCAGTTAGACTTATATACCGCTTCATAGGGCTTTCAGCCCTCTCTAAGCGGTTTACAGAGTCAGCAAATTGCCCCCCACAGTCTGGGTCCTCATTTCACCCACCTCGGAAGGATGGAAGGCTGAGTCAACCTTGAGCCGGTGAGATTTGAACCGCTGAACTGCAGATCCGAGGAGAGCCGAGGTGGCGCAGTGGTTAAATGCAGCACTGCAGGCTACTTCAGCTGACTGCAGTTCTGCAGCTCGGCTGTTCAAATCTCACTGGCTCAGGGTTGGCTCAGCCTTCCATCCTTCCGAGGTGGGTAAAATGAGGACCCGGATTGTTGTTGGGGGCAATATGCTGACTCTGTAAACCGCTTAGAGAGGGCTGAAAGCCCTATGAAGCGGTATATAAGTCTAACTGCTGAGATAACAGTCAGCTGAAGTGGCCTGCAGTACTGCACCCTAACCACTGCGCCACCTCGGCTCTATATGGCAACTTAATTCGTAATTCGTAATTTAATGAGTTTATATGCTGCCCAATCCCGGAGGACTCCGAGCGTCTTACAAATACGAGATAAAATAAAAATAACAAAATAGGGGAGAGAAAACGAAAAACAGTTTAAAAAACACAACATACATTCGGCTTAGCTGGGGGTTGGACCTGATTTATAGATCAACAGCCCCAGGCCTGCCGGAACAGCCAGGTTTTGGTGGCTTTTTGGAAGGCCGCGAAGGTGGGAAGGATCCGGATCTCCGCGGGCAGATCGTTCCACAGAGCCGGAGCAGCTACAGAAAAGGCTCTCCCCCCGAGGGGTCGCCAGCCGGCATTGTCCGGTCGACGGCACCCGGAGGAGGCCTAGCCTGTGAGTTCTTATCGGCCGTTGGGAGGTGTGTAGCAGGAGGCGGTCTCTCAGATATCCAGCTCCAAGGCCATGTAGGTGTGGGAAGTTATCACCCTGCCCTCTCCCAGAAAAATGAAATATCCTAGGAAATATTGAAAAGGCAGAATATTTCTCTGGATGTGAAAAGAAACATGTTTTAAAAGACAGAATAGTTGCCTATAGCTTTCTGCCCATCCCCAGCTAATGGGCCATTAAGATGGCCAGGCTAGCCCACTTTACATAATAAAGACTTCTCCTCACTGCAGCTGTAGGGGGAAGGGATATTACTCAACTCTCCACATGGCATCTGAGAACTCATCTATACCTGGACTCATCACAGCCTAGAGAGTAGCCCCCTGCATGGCACCATGGGAGTCTGACAACCAATCAGAATACATTTCTTACACAGGAACAGGAAACAGAGAGGTGGGACTAAACAGGGTATAAAAAGCCTAGCAAGCCCCTCCCTCAGCCCTTCTCTTCTTCTCCACCAACATTGAAGCATGTGATCCCCTTTTCTGTTCAGGGCTCAAGCCATGTGGCCCCGTCCACCAATAAACCATCTTTCCAAGCAGCCTCCATGTCTCCAGTGTCTTTTTCCCCACTTGGAGCTGAACCCAAAAGGACATTTCTTTCAACATAGGGCTTTAAACTTGAAATTTTGACTCTTGGGGAGACAAATGTCTCCCTTACCCTTCATTTCTTTTTATTCCTTCTGGAGTTTTTAAATATGTAAACTCTGTATATCCTCCCATATCAAACAATCAAACTCGGTGCACCACCAGTAATCCAAATTCCGCACAGGCTCTGCAATCTGCATACATTATGCGCATATAAATTAAATGGTGTGCTACTTTGCATTATTTATTCTGCTTCCGTTAGCCATAGCAAAAGCCAACAAAGGGCATTATTGAAGCCTTATGGGGTTGCCTGGGTTTTTTGGGGTCCTCGGGGGAGACATAAACACAAAACAAGCCTTTTCAGTGGCCGATCTGAGATTCTGGGATTTCCTGCCATCTCTTTAGTTCTTTCATTAGCAGGCAAATTATTTCTACTCAGGCAGGCCTTTGACTTTAAAAATGACTTGTTGCTGAAGCATGTATTATTCTGGTGCATGCAGTTATTTATTTCCCAATTATGTCTTTTTATTTGATGGGCTTTGATGTTTTAAATGTAATGGAAACTCAAAAGCATACTTACCGGTGTTTTTTAAATTTATTGTCAATGTGGATTTGGAGTTATAATAGTGATTTTATCTGTATTTAATTTTAGCCATTATGAACACTATTTTTATGGAAATGAGACATAAATTAAAGAAATACATCTTTATTCAACATTAGCTTAAACGGAAGGAGCTACATTTAACAAATTGCCCATAACTGTTCTACAGAAGAAAATTATCTTATTAGCAGATAAATCTGCAGAAATCTCAATAGCTACCGCAAAATATTGCTCAGGCAAGATGGCTGTAAAGAAACCTGGGGTGTAAATAAAATTTGATAGATTGATTTTCATGTTATAAGGCAATTAGCCACATATTTCACCTTTTAATATTTAGTTTAAAATTTGTTTGTCTGTCTGCTCTACTCTATGAAATTTTTGATCTGTGATTCTGGATCAAATGTACTCTGGAAACAAAATTCAGTATCGGTTGCCAATAACCACACTAGCACAATGCATCATGAGATGCTCTAATTCTGTCTCATCATTTTGCTAGGTAACCAAGACTATTTTTATAGAGTTCTTTTTCTTCCCATCAGCTGTTGCTCTACATGCTTTCCTTAGGAGAAATGCAAATAATTAGAGGAATGAAAGGCCACATTTTATACATTCCTTCACTTCCTCGCCTACGGGTTCCACAGACACGCTGCTGCAGAATTCTGTGGGATGAAAGCTACATTTTTTTTTTTACATTACATTTCTACACACAAAACCCATGTCTGGGAGTTTCCCAAAATAAACAAAAACTCATAAAGGCGTCAATCTGAAACAAGGATTAATGTCAGTCAGATTTATGTGCAGGATAGCAGTGAAAAGGTTGTGGAAAGGAAAAGCCATGTAATCTTTTAAGAAACAATTGTAGATATGAAGACATACTGAAATATTCAACCTATACACAGACCTCTTACTTCCAATCAGTGGATATTTTCAGAGAGGAGACCAGTTACTTCCCTGTAATCATAATTCCAACAGCTTTTTTGTTTTGTTAAAACAATAGGATTCTAAAGCTTCCAGAATCTGGGAGTTGAGGCAGTTAGAAAGTCCTGGTACTCCTGATGGGAAGGGCAAAATGTTGGTCCAACAATGCCTTGTTTCAAGCTCAAAACCATCCCACCATGTTTGGAATGAATCACTTGGGCTTGAAATAATTAGCAATAGCAGTTAGACTTATATACCACTTCAGGGACGTGCAGTCACTAGAGACAGGGGAGGCGTGGCCTCACCAGTCATGAGGAAAAGGAAAGCATTTTAAAGAATTTTTTAAAAATAATTGAAGCCAAGGTAGTTGCTACCAGATTCACAGTGACTTGGAACAGTGCTTAGTGTTAACTATAGGAGGAGGCCAGAGAAATAGGGGCCTCCTGTGCATAAGCAATTTTTTAAGAGTTAAGCAAGGGTTAACAAGCAAAAAAATTTGTATGCAAAGGAGGCACGTGGTTCTCTCGCCTCCTGTAGAGGGCATTTTTAGAGGCTTTTTAGAGTTCTCTGGGAGCAACTAGCTCAGTCTGACTCAGAGCTCTGGCCTTTCATGAGGGGAGGGCAGGGCAGGCAGAAGCAGAGTTGGAATCGTCTCTGAAACAGCTGGAAAAAGGTTTGTGTGTGGGGAGGGGGGAGGAATTCAAAAAGTTTGATCGGAAGGCAGTAGGGGAAGGGGGGGTGTTATGGCAGAGGAGCTGCTTTCAAGCCTTCGGAAAATATATCCAGTCCAACTTCTGTGTTTGTGTTTGTCTGAGAGTGAGAGAGGGATCCAATTTCTCTGTGTGCGTGTGTCTGTTTGAGAGAGGGGGGAGGGAGGGAGGGAGGAAGGAGTGGGAGGGAGAAGAAAAAGAATGGGAAAACTTATTTTGCAAGGGGGAAAAATGCTGTCGCTTTAAATCGGAACTGAGCATGCCTGGCTGTGGAATTCTGGGAGTTGAAGTCCACAAGTCTAAAAAGTGCCTCACCAGCCCTAAAGCTGACTGCACGTCACTGGATTCACTTAACAATTGTGGCAAGAATGGTCATTAAATGGAGCAAAACTCACTCAATAAATGTTTCACTTAGCAACATACATTTTGGCTCAATTAAGTCAAGGACTACTTATATAGCAAAAAAACAACCATTGAACATTGAGGTATCAAGATTTGTTAGTACAGGAACATGGAGAACTTAAGATGAGGTCAAAAGAACTATGTATCCTGAGGTAAGTTGGGCAACGAATAAATTTTATAAATAAATAAACTGCAGCAGGATTTATTTTTCAATGGTTCACATATGCACAATTAAGAGAGATTCAGTAGAAGAGAACAGAAATAGACTAGACCAGAACAGAATTCTTTATTGGCCAAGTGTTGTGACTCAGCAGAAGTTTGCTGTGAGTTGAGTCGGGATGCAGGAATAACAATGCAGCTGGGGCTCGTTAGTGTCGTCTTCTGGAGATAAAAGGACCGATGGTGCCACGCCCTGGTTGCAGAAGTCAACGTTCGTCGTTCGTTGTGGTTTGTTTGTGAGAGGTACTTGGATAAGTGATTTGCTTTCTGTAACCCTGATTCAAAGAGACACTTGGAGAAGTGATTTGCTTTCTTTCTGTAAATCTGGTTTTGCTGTAAGAGCTCTTTGTTTTTGCATTCTGCTGTGTAACCTTTTTGCCAGAGACATTATTTATGTTTATTTTGGGCTCGCAGCCAGTGTGAGCCAGGACTGATAAAGTTATTTCCTTTTAAGTCTGTCTGACTGTCGTCTGTGAACGAGCGAAGAAGGGGGGTCAGAACAGCCAAGTGTGATTGGACACACAAGGAAGTCGTCTTTGGTGCATATGCTCTCAGGGCACATAAAAGAAAAGATACATTCGTCACAAATCATAAGATACATGACTTAATGATAGTCATAGGGTACAAATAAGCATTCAAATACAAGCAACAAAGTTACAGTCATACAGTCGTAAGTGGGCGAAGATGGGTAATAACAACGACGAGAAGATTAATAGTAATAGTAATGCAGACTTAGTAAATAGCTTGACAGTGTTGAGAGAATTATTTGTTTAGCAGAGTGATGGCGTTCAGGAAAAAAATATAGATTAAAAAGTAACCAGAACTGAACAACAAGACGGGATTTGAAAATGAATAGTGTACAAGAGATGAACATGGGATTGCTAAAGTGTATAAATGTCTGTTTAGATTTGAAAAAGAAGAACAAATCAAATACTGCACAATAATATGGGCTAAGGTTTTTGATAATATGCAAATGGACCAGTGGGAAAGAATGTGGCTGGAATTCATACTGCATTATGATTTTAAGAAAAAAACTTTTATTAAATGATACACTGTTGGCATATGACATCAGAGAAATTAAGGTGTATAAGAAATATTTCTAATCAATGTTGGAAATGTGTAAAACCGGAAGAGACATTTTACCATACATAACACTCTTGTGAAAAAGCAAAAAAAAAAGAAAAGAAATGGATGCAAATAACATGATGCAAATAATTTAAAAAATATTCAGATGAAACCAGAATTATTTTTATTGAAATTTATGGATAGCCAAGTAGGAAAGACATATGTAAGATTGGTTTTATAGATGGTAACTGCAATTAAAATATTATATGCACAAAGTTGGAAAAACACTGAAATATCTACAATGGAAGATTGGATTGTGAAGATGGTTGAATTCTCAGAAATTGAAAAATTGACTTCTTTGATTAGAGATAAAGCAATAAATATTTTTTGTAAAACACTGGAAATTTGCTACAGGCTTTTTGCTGTAAATGGGGAAAAATTGGTGGTTCCTGGATTTGATGATTAAAAGGAGTTGAATATAGAAATAATGTAATATAATCTTAGAGACAAGAGATAATATGGGGGAGGAGTTGTTTCTTTTTTGCATCTGATTATAGACTGATTTACTCAGTAATTGATAAACTTCAACCAAATATATGGACTCCTCTCATAGAAAAGTTCTAAGCATAATTTAATTTTTTTGTATTTTATTATGATGGATGACATACATGAGTTGATAATGTCCATGAGTAAATCTCTTTTTGATCTAGGATTTTTTGATACAGGTGCATAAACAATCCTAGGTGCATAAAGACTGTTGTTTGCACAAGTTAGTGTTGTGCAAAATGTTATTAAAATCTGTCACAAAAATCAATTCCACCCAAATCTCGGGTCAGATCCTTTTAATTCCAAAACCTTCTATTTTTCAACAACACCCAATCGTTCATCCAAACGAAATGGAAGTTGCATAGTACAATTTCAAGTCTAGTAAACCCAATCCTCCTCTTTCATTTGGATCTTGTACAGTAACACCTTATATTATTGTCACGTTTATTTCCCCGCCACACAAATTTGTATATATCCTTCTGCCACTACTTAAATGGTGCACCAGTTATCAAAACAGGTATTGTCTGAAACCAATACACCATTCTAGGCAAGACACTTTTTATTACAGAAATTATCTCCAACAATGATACTTGTAATTTCTTCCATCTTAACATATCATTGTAACTTCATTCCACGTCTTAATATAATTGTTTTGAAATGAACATACAATTCATATTTGTCATTTCATATATTCAGATATTTTACCTTCTCAATCTTAAAACCTATTTGATTTGCTTTTGTCATATTTTTTGCTAATATCTTCATTTTCTATTCATTAATCTTGAAACCTGCTAAGGTACCAATTCTTTTGCCAATTAGTTTCAATTTTCTTTAAAAGATTTTCCAGAATTAACACCGTCATCTGTAAAAACCCTTAACTTAAAGGGTTTTTCTTTAAAATCTTTACTCCCTTATCTTGTCTTATATCTATACTCAGTATTTCAAGAACCAAAATAAAAAAAGAGGAGACGTTAAAGTAGACGTGCTATATTGAGAATATGGAATACATACAAACACAGATTATACCCAAAAACACATTTCTGGAGCTCAGCATAAGAAACATTTTATAGACAAAAACATGATAGACAAATACTAATAGCTAACTTATCACAAATTACTAGAATTATCAAGAACAATACAATACCAATACCAATACAATACAATGAGAAGAACTGGTGCCTAGTTATATAGTTGTCAGTTATTATCTTATTTACAATATTAGAATGATCTAAAATACCCCCCAAAATATGATTTTGATCTTTAGGAGCCGAGGTGCCGCAGTGGTTAAATGCAGCACTGCAGGCTACTTCAGCTGACTGCAGTTCTGCAGTTCGGTTGTTCAAATCTCACTGGCTCAGGGTTGACTCAGCCTTCCCTCCTTCCAAGGTGGGTGAAATGAGGACCCAGATTGTTGTTGGGGGCGATATGCTGACTCTGTAAACCGCTTAGAGAGGGCTGAAAGCCCTATGAAGCGGTATATAAGTCTAACTGCTATTGCTATTGCAACATTGAGTTTGATATAAAATTATGTACAAATCATAAACATGTAATTGTTAAAATTCAGATTTATGGAAATCTGAAACAGAAGAATAGGAGAAAGAATGTATGATAAAGTGGGCTAAAATTTTAGGTTAAACAGATGGAACTATGATAAAACTAAATGTCTGAAAGGATTGTCATTTACATTACAATATGCTGTAACCTTAAAAAGATATTTTTATAAAAGTATGTACCATTGATATATGTCACCAGTGAAATTGTCTAGAATCTTAAAAAGGCATTCCAATTTTTGTTGGAAAAGTAAACAAGAAGGGATATTTTACTGTATTTGGTGGATATGTAAAAAACTAGAAAATTCTGGATTCAAATACATTCACTGATTTTGAAAATTAATATGGAAAAACACAGATGATTTCAGAATAGGGAATAGTTTATTTTATCTATATATCTAAAGTAGGCTACAACATACAATCCCATTGCTGTGTATGAATATAATTAGTGAAGTGAAAAAATAATTGATTTCATAATGAAGACCAAAATGTTCCACTTGATGCTGAATTTTTCCTGTAACCATCCTGATGATTCATTATATGCCATCACATTGCGTTGTTATAGCAGCTCTTATATGTTAGAGATTGCAGATGCCTTTTATTGGCTTAATGTGAATATTATTGCCACAGTTTATTACCAAGACCTATCTTATAATAATTGAAATACAATATGGTACCATTAATCACTCTGAATACAAAATGTTAACTTTAGAGCATTCACAGAGTGCATTATTAAATGCTGCTTGAAACATAAAACAATTTGATTTGCAACAGAACAGTTCAGAAAACTGCATCGTGATTTGGAATGGAATCCTATAGGCAAATGCAATGGATATGACACTGCATTTAAATTGCCATAAAATTTTACAAATCACCTAAATTTTACATGGTTCACTGTAGCTGAATGCTAATATCTTTCAGGGAAAAAATGAATTAATAAATAGTAAAAATGTTAAAGTGTATATAAATGTACTGGTATGATTTCCTCATTGCCATAGTCCTTTAGCAACCAACTACAACTCAGTCATTAAGCAAAGTGGTTGCTAAGTGAAATGGCAACTGTGGTTATTATCCTTTGTTTTACATATTTGCAAAGATTATAAATGTGGTCATAAAGCAGAGGTGGGTTCCTGCCAGTTCTAACCTCTTCTATAAAAGAGGTTCCACAAATCTACAGTGCCGTTTAGAACCGGTTCCAGCTCCCTCCCCAAGCCCGTCCGCACGTCATCAAGATGGAGAGTGAGAGGAGGAATTCTGGGAGTTGAAGTCCGCAGGTCTTAAAGCTGTCAAGTTTGAACACCCCTGGGTTTTTTTCCTAAAGGATTAGTGGTGCAAGGTTCTTGTAACTTGACAGCTTTAAGACTTGCGTGCTTCAATGCCAGAGTTCCTGAGCCAACATGACTGGAGGAGGAATTCTGGGAGTTGAAGTCCACAAGTCTTAAAGCTGTCAAGTTTAAACACCCCTGGGGTTTTTTTTCCTAAAGGGTTAGGGGTGCAAGGGTCTTGTAACTTGACAGCTTTAAGACTGGCGTGCTTCAAATGCCAGCGTTTCTGAGCCAACATTTTGGTTGCTAAGCAAGAGCGTTGTTAAGTGAGTTTCACCACATTTTACAAGTTGGCCACACCCACCCAGTCACATGACTGCCAGGCCACTCCCACCCAGTTACAGGGCCTGCAAGACACTCCCACAAAGCAGGCCACACCTACAGAAGAGGTTCTAAAACATTTTGAAACCCACCACTGTCATAAAGTTCCTTTTTCATCACTAACATAATTGCAGGCAGTTGCTAAATGAAGCAGTTGCTAAACAAAGATTGCCTTTAAACCCAACAAAAATATCTCACTACCTATTTCAGTAGGCTACCTTTCAGTATGACAAGATCTACTCCTTTAGAGCCAATCAGTGTTCTTTACACTGCTAACCAATAGGAATGTGTTCTGTCCCCCCTCCTTCGCTCGTTAACAGACGACAGGCAGACAAACTTAAAAGGAACTAACTTTATCAGTCCTCGGCTCAAACTGGCTGCGAGCCCAAAATAAACCTAAATAAAGTCTCTGCCTGAAGTTAACAGAATGCAAAACAAATCTCTCTTATGGCAAAACAAGGTGTACAAAAAGAAAGCAAAGCACTTCTCCAAGTGTCTCTTCGAATCAGGGTTACAGAAAGCAAATCACTTCTCCAAGTGTCTCTCACAAATGAACCACGACCGAGGATCAATGAACATTGAACGAACGAATGAACGTTGACTCCTGCAACCAGGGCGTGGCACCATCCGTCCCTTTATCACCAGAAGACACCACTAACGAGCCCCAGCTGCATTGTTAATCTTGCATCCCGAAAAGACTCACAGGAGACTTCTGCTGAGTCACAACAGGAATGCATTTAAAATATTATTCAAAGAACCCAAGGCAGTTTCATCTTTCTACGTAAAAGAACAAAAATGACTTTTTTTTTGGCTATTTCCATATTTTAACTAGATTATTGGTACAATTAATACAATAATGTTCAATTGTTTGTAAAGCAAAACTAAACAATGAGTATTTCTACTAGAACAGGGCTGTCAAACTCCCGGCCAATGGGTAGGATGCGTCACGCACTAGCCATGCCTACCCCCATTTTAGCAAAAGGAGGGAAAGTCCCAGTGGTGGGTTTCAAATTTTTTTAGAACCTATTCCGTAGGTGTTGCCTGTTTTGTAGGAGTGGCTCAGCAATCATGTGACCGGGCGGGCATGACTTGATGGGCATGTGGCCGGGTGGGTGTGGCCAACTTGGAAAATATGGTGAAACTCACTTAACAATGCTCTTGCTTAGCAACCAAAATTTTGAGTTCAGTTGTGGTCATAAATTCTCTTTTTTCTTTCTTTCTTTCTTTCTTTCTTTCTTTCTTTCTTTCTTTCTTTCTTTCTTTCTTTCTCTTTCTTTCTTTCTTTCCTTCCTTCTGTCTCTCTCCCCCTCTTTTTTTCTTTCATCTCTCTCTCCCACTTTCTTTTTTTCTTTTTTGTTTCTTTCTTTCTCTTTCTATCGCTTTTTTCTCTCCCTCTCCCTCCATTCCTTCCTTCCTTCCTTTCTTCCTTTCTTGTGTGTATCTCTCCCCCTTCCTTCCTTCCTTCCTTCCTTCCGGAACGGGTTCCAAAAGGTACACTAAATTTCACGAACCGGTTCTGGCATACCGGTGCGAACTGGGAGAAACCCACCCTTGGAAAGTCCCAATACATCATGTGATGATGATGTGACGATGTGAGTTTGACACCCCTGCACTAGAAGGAAGCTCCTGCTGATTGAACCATGGCTTATCTGGAATTTAAAAAATCCCATTCAGAGTTGCGAAGTTGCCACATACTAATTTGTAGTTCAGGGTTGGACTGGATGGGATCTTTAAGCTTTGTTGTTTTCTTGCAGATGTTTCATTACCCAGTTTGGTAATATCATCAATGCTAGAAAGGAACAGGTTTTGCTCTCTGTTTTTATACAAGTGGCTTGCCCTGTCAGTGTCAAGAAACATGGGAACGTTCTTGGTAGTTCCTTGATTAGCTAATAGGACAGTGTTTCTCAACCTTGGCAACTTGAAGTTGTTCGGACTTCAACTCCCAGAATTCCCCAGCCAGCGAATGCTGGCTGGGGAATTCTGGGAGTTGAAATCCGGACATCTTCAAGTTGCCAAGGTTGAGAAACACTGTAAGAGGAACTACCTACTTAGACAAACAATTAAACAGCCTGTAATATCTGCAAAAACAACCAACCTCAGAGAGTACTAAGGACCTCACTTGTCATATAATGCCAGCAATTTTGTCACCAGATGTTTTCTCCTATTTCTCCTTAAGAAATATTCCCCAATATCTCTAATATCCCCACAGTTAGCTCCAGTATCTGAAGTGCAGAAGAGAGAGAGAAGCAAGGAAGAGGGGCAATAAATAAATATTGGGGCAATACATAAATACCATTAAACATGATATTTATAAATGATTTTTTTTAAGGATGTGGCAACTGAACTATTGTACATTGTAAGGAAAGGTCTGCAGAATCCTCGCTGCTTTTGCCACATGAAAAGTGCAGGCTGGACCCTTTTCACGTGTGAATACAACGCCATGACCTGTGTACGAAAAGAATGCAGTTACATCAGTGGTGGGTTTCAAAAAAATTTGGAACCTGCTCTGTGGGTGTGGCCTCCTTTGTGGGAGTGGCTTGCCGGCCATGTGACCTGGTGGGAGTGGCTTGCCGGCCATGTGTTTTCTCTATCTATCTATCTATCTATCTATCTATCTATCTATCTATCTATCTATCTATCTATCATCTATCTATCTATCTATCTATCTATCTATCTATCATCTATCTATCTATCTATCATCTATCTATCTATCTATCTATCTCTTTCCTTTCTTTTGTCTCTTTGTCCCTTTTTTCTTTTTTTTCATCTCTCTCACTCTTTTTCTTTCTTTTTTCTTTTTTTATTTATTTATTTCTTCCTTTCTTTCTCTCTTTCTCTCTCTCTGTCAGTCTGTCTCTCTGTCAGTCTTTCTCTCTCTCTCTCTCTCTCTCTCTCTCTCTCTTATGTTTCTGTGTGTAGTGAGTTTCAAAAATTTTTGGAAGCTCTTCTGTAGGTGTGGCCTGCTTTCCGGGTCCACTGGTGGAACCTCTTCTAACCGGTTCAGTGGATTTGACGAACCGGTTCTACCGAATAGGTTCGAACTGGTAGGAACCCACCTCTGAGTTACATCACAATAATGCTGCTTTTGCCATTCTTCCCTTCTTCACAAATACTGCTAGGGATTTCAGTATCATCGCCATTTTCACCCAGTTGGAATAACCAATGTTCTTTAACCACTCCCTCCCTCCTTTCAGAAGGGAGAGAAAATCACCTTTAATGCTACCCAGGCTGGTATATTGCATGGTGCTTGTCATTGCTAGATTAAGCCCGCATTCTTCCTGAACTATTTGATAGGATGTCTGAAGCTAAAAAAAACTGGAATCACAAGAGGTAGGGATGCTTCTAGTGGAGAACTGAATCCTCCCTCCGCACAAGCCCTGCAGAGTATCCGTACTGCAGATAGAAAGACCACATTTGTTCAGCAATTTGGGCATTCCCCTAGTGAGGAATAAATTGTCTCAGCTGCCATGTGGGATCACCAGAGGTCCAGAGTTGTTTTTGAGCAGCAGAGTTATTGAGTTGGAAGCAGGCAAAGGGGCTGCGAAAGCCAATCTTGTTCTCTTACATCATTGAAACAACATCATTTAATTCAGATAATAGGCTAAGCGTATGCTTAAACCATTCGCGACAGATTGAAAGGATTTTAAAACAGTTTAATTTTAGTTTGTTGAGCAAGGTGGTAATACAAAACAACCATGACCCGACAAATGTGCGCACGACAAAAGCGCGCCGACAAAACTGCGGCGAGAAAACCGCGACATCGAAATCGCACCCACAACAGTGCGCCGACAAAACCGCGCCCACAAAAGCGCGATTAGGGTTAGGGTTAGGGTTATTACCTTGTTTTCGTGCTGTTTGTTGATGGCGTGCTGTTGTCGGCGTGCTGTTGTCGGCGCAATTTCAACGTCACCGTTTTCTCTCCGCGGTTTTGTCGGCGCGCTTTTGTTGTGCGCACATTTGTCGGTGAACCCAAAACAACATGTAACAGTAAGGCCCACTATACACATGATGGGGGGAGTCTTATTTTTGTATTCTCTCTGGGGGGGAAAGCAAGCTACACAATTTTTTACAGGCAAATATGAGTGGATGTGATACATTATGAAATGAGATTCCATGATTCACCTGTTGCTCTTAATGTCAGGCATGACAGAAGGGACATCCATACAATCCCCCAATTATTCTCTCTTTGTGTCCACCTTAACAATAGCATGTTTTGAGTTGTTTTGACGAGCCTCAGTGATGTTTATTTTTCTGAACTCTTGTGTGGTTTGATACAACTCAGTAGCTTAGTAAATTACATGTGTCAGGAAATCTAATAGAAAACGGATTTGTCCCAAGGAACCATCTTCAACTCAGTTTCGATCAAACTCATCCATCTATAATATTAAGACATATTTATGTTTATCAAGTGCTTTCATGAAACTTCGACCATGCAATTCTAAGCGGTATATTGCAACATCATTACAATAAATGTACTACTAGAAAAATCAGTAAAATAAATCCAAAGAATCTAAAATCAATGCCATAATCCATATTAGTGGTGCCCTCTCTCATTTATTTCAAGCACAATCTCATTCCACCATCTGGAATGTTGCTTGGCTTTTAACCAACTTACAACTGGTGGCAGAATTCTCTACAAGAATGGAGCTTCTGAAGAAAATGCTCATCATCTCTAAATCCTCTTTCAACGTACCTCATGAAGGATAAAGGTTCCTAGGAAGTATTTTTGGCAGGCGTGTCTTGGGTGGGCTGATTCTATTTGGAGTAAGTGGTCTTGCAGTAATTGGGCTCCAAACTGTATAAGTCTTAAAAGTGATAATCGACACCTTGAACCTGTAAACAAAATGGTAGCCAATGCAGCTCAAGAACATTCTGTAATAGCTGCAGTTTCAAGATGTACTGCAAAGACAGTGCTACACACAGCACATTGTAGCACTTCAAATGTGAAATTATGAGGCCATGAATTACTGTTACCAGGGCTTTCTGTTCCAAGAACAGCTATAATCACACCAGCTATAATTGGGCAATGATCCTCCAATTATGGCTTTCATCTGCTATTTCAGCAGTACCTGGGAATCTAGGATAACTCTCAAATTGTATACTGGCTCTTTCCTAGGGAACACAACACACAGTTGTCCAAGATGTAATTGGCTTCTATAACAGCAGTGTCTCCATCTTCTAAGGTTAAGCTTCATCTGGTTCCTCTCCAACCAAACACTCCTCCCAAATCATGGGATAGGAATTGTACCTCATCTTCCAAGAGATGATCTGGAGCAGAGATGCATAGCTGAGTATTGTCGTCATACTAATGATACCATGCTCCAAACCCCTAAATGTCTCTTCTCTCAGCACTTGATATAAATGTTAAAAGGGATGAGAAATTCATATCCTGAGGCACCCTGCGCTGGAATACCCTAAGATTTTACTTGTCCTCCTCCCCCCAGTGGTGGGATTCAAATATTTTACCAACCAGTTCTCTGCCCTAATGACCAGCTGGGTAGGCGGGGCTCGGTGGTCATGTGATCATGTGGGTGTGGCCAAGTCAATGTCACTCAAGTCGATGAGCACTTCACCTTAGTTGTTACAATGGTAATAAGGGTTAACCAGAGAGGCAATTTCTGTAAGCAGGTCAATAAAGATTAGGCTAGAAACAACACCAGAATGTTTCCTTCCTGCCTTCCTTACAGGATTAGCCCTGTAAAGTGGGGAAAAACAAAAGGAGATTTCTTCCAACAACTGGTTCTCCGAACTGCTTAGAAAGTTATGGTTCTCCCAAATAGGTGCGAACTGGCTGAATCCCACTACTGTCCTCCACATTTCACATGCTGAAACCAGCTACTCAGGAAACAGCACAGCACCCCAGAAGAGCCATATCCCAATGACGTTTCAGATGAATCTTCATTAGAGGTGCTTTTGTAATCAAATGTGACAGTGATTAATTATTTTTGTAATGTGATTTATTATTGTTTGGTATTATTAGTATGGAATACACATTTATTACTGTTCAGTATCAAACATTGGTGGTTGTTGTGACTCAGCAGCAGTCTTCTGTGAGTCTTTTCGGGATGCAAGGTTGACAATGCAGCTGGGGCTCGTTAGTGGGTCTTCGGGTGATAAAAGGATGGATGGTGCCTCGCCCTGGTTGCAGGAGTCAATGTTCATTCGTGCGTTCCACATTCATTGATCATCGGTCGTGGTTTATTTGAGAGCACTTGGAGAAGTGATTTGCTTTCTGTAACCCTGATTCAAGGAGGCACTTGGAGAAGTGCATTGCTTTGTAAGAGTTTTTGTTTTGTATTCTGTTATCTTCTTGAAAGAGACTTTATTTCTGTTTATTTCGGGGCTCGCAGCCAGTTTGAGCCGAGAACTGATAAAGAGAGTTCCTTTTAAGTTGTTTGCCTGTCGTCTGTTAACGAGCGGAGAAGGGGGGACAGAACAGGAGGGGATATATACCGCTTCTTTGACTTACTAGAATAGCCAAAAAGAATGACAGAACGGCTTGCCTTTCGGGGAACATCAGTAAAGCCAATTGTGAAATTTTGGAAGTTGTTACAGCATACGCACAAGAAGTCAGTGGTTAGGTTGACTTGGGATATTGATGAGGCTGGGTCCCCAAACAAAAACATTCAAAGTTCAAAGTTTCAAAGTTTAATAACACTTGTATGCTGCCCAATCCCATAGGACTCCGGGCGGCTCACAATACAAATAAATCAAAAAGAAGAGAAAGAAAGAAAAGATAGACTTAAAAACACACCATGCACTCCATTCCAAGTGGGGCTGGACCATATTTTGGGGTCAACAGCCCCAGGCCTGCTGGAACAGCCAGGTTTTAGTGGCCTTACAGAAGGCCGAGAGAGTGGGAAGGGTCCGGATCTCTGCGGGGAGATCATTCCACAGGGCGGGGGCAGCTACAGAGAAAGACCTCCCCCGGGTAGGTCTTTCTACCCGGCATTGCTCGGTCGACGGTACCCGAAGGAGGCCTAATCTGTGGGATCTTATAGGTCGTTGGGAGGTATGTGGCAGGAGGCGGTCCCATAGGTATCCAGGTCCTAAGCCATGTAGGGCTTTAAAGGTAATGACCAGCACCTTGAAGCGTGTTCGGAGACCGATGGGAAGCCAGTGCAGCTCGCGGAGGATAGGTGTAACATGGGTGTACCTAGGTACACCCGATATCACTCGCGCGGCTGCATTCTGGACCAATTGTAGTCTCCGAACACTCTTCAGGGGCAGCCCCAAGTAAAGCACACATTAAGGCTTGACCATTTAATACAAAAAGGATTTGGGGTTATGTCAGTCTGATTGGCATATTGCTTTCACTTATGGAACAGTTTTCATAGCTTTCAATTGGTATTCACTCATCTCTTTGTGTTTTGACTCTCACTTCGTTGCAATGGCTGCCCTTGGAAAGAAAACCTTCTGTCTGAAGGCAGGATGCTGTATTATTGATGGGAGGGGGGCACAAAAAAGTCTAAATCAAATCGAATAAAATGATTAATTTGCTTCATTATTGCATGTTGCTATTTATTCCATGTTCCACTCCCTTAGGGGGGTCTACTGAATCCTGCCTTTATCCTCCGCCAAGCATAAAGAGCAAGGATGCCTGGGACACATATATTTCACATGACATGTTTTTTAAATAAATTACACAATAAAGGCCAGAAGTCATCTCAGAAAGCATCCCACTTTTTCTAAATGAACCTTTTTTATGTGCAGCTGCCATATTGTTTACGCATTTGTTTCTATAGCCAAAAGCAAGGCAATGAATATATATATATATATATATATATATATATATATATATATGGAAAATGCCAGGAGGAGAGGAGTTGTAAATGTGAAAAGCAGCTTGCTTGTTTTGGATGTAGCTTGGTGGACAAAGATCCGTGACCCGACAAAAGCGCGAACGTCAAAAGCGTGCCGACAAAACCGCGGCACTAAAACTGCGATGTCAAAAGCACGCCGACAACAGCGTGCCGACAGAAGCGCGCCGACAGAAGCGCGCCGACAGAAGCGCGCCGACAGAAGCGCGATTTAAGTTAAGGTAAGGTTTAGGGTTAGGTTTAGGGTTAGGTTACAGCGCGCTTCTGTCGGCGCGCTGTTGTCGGCGCGCTTCAGCGGTCATTCGTCGGCGTGGTTTTGTCGGCACGGTTTTGTCACCGCGGTTTAGTCAGGCGCGCTTTTGTCGTTCGCAGCATTTGTGGTGGAACCCAAAGATCATTGGTGTTGAGTGGCATTGTTGGCTGAATCTGGCTGATGTGGGATTCTTCAAAGAGAATGTGTTTACAGAGTGAAACGCTTGCACCAGTCTAGAATGGTGGTTCAATGATTTTGACATTAAGATTCAAGATTGCCCTGCAATCATTCATTGCCTCAAGAATAACCACTGCACTATTACTGTTAACAATGCAGTCCTACACATCTAATCAGAAGTAAAGCTCCATTAAGATTAGTGGGGTTTACTCCCAGGTAGATCAATACGATTGCCACCTAAAATATTTATTCCCTTAAAAGACATCCTATTTAGATACTTTAATATTCATTCATATCTGTGTGCATTGGGGGGGAAGGGGTGTTTCGAAACAACATGAGATTCCTAATGGGAAAACCTCTGGGCAAAATTCTGCTGTCAGCGTTTTAAAATAGGATTTCTCTAAATTATTGATCGTATCAATAAATAAAGTCTTGGAGGAAGCAGGAGAGAATTCATAGGACTCTTGGTGAAAGGAATCTACCGATGTATTATTACTATGGGATAAATTAAACGTTTGATGGTGATGTCTGGCACATTAAATATACACTTTCCAATATATACTTTCCCATCTGTTTTTGTCTTTATTTTTTCAATAAAAACTCAAAGCTCAGGCACTTTTGTTCCCAGTGGAGCTTCAGGAATTATTTGCCTTCCCTTTCCCCACTTCTGCTCAGAAACCACTGTCCATCGCTTATAATTTCAGGAGGAAAACTGACATGACTCTCACAGCTACCATACATCACATAGAATTCATGTTGCATCATATTCCATTATGGGATCAAAGGTGTATTAATGGAATCTGGAGCAGATATTCATCTTCTGCTTCACCAGTTTTCTTCTTGTAGACGTATCTACTTTGCAGGGCTGTTGTGGATGTCAAATCAGATAATTGATATGTGTTGTGACTCAGCAGAAGTTTGCTGTGAGTTGAGTCGAGATGCAGGAATAACAATGCAGCTGTGGCTCGTTGGTATCGTTTTCTGGAGATAAAAGGACTGATGGTGCCACGCCCTGGTTGCAGAAGTCAACGTTCTCTCGTTCGCATCGTGGTTTGTCATTCATCGGTTGTGGTTTGTTTGTGAGAGGCACTTGGATAAGAGATTTTCTTTCTGGAACCCTGATTCAAAAAGACACTTGGAGAAGTGATTTGCTTTCTTTCTGTAAACCTGGTGTTGCTGTAATAGCTCTTTGTTTTTGCATTCTGCTGCGTAACCTTTTTGCCAGAGACATTATTTATGTTTATGTTTGGGCTCGCAGCCAGCGTGAGCCAGGACTGATAAAGTTATTTCCTTTTAAGTCTGTCTGACTGTCGTCTGTGAACGAGCGAAGAAGGAGGGGTCAGAACAGATATGCTTGTTGCTCTGAGCTCCTCGAGAAAGGCAGAATCCATCTGACATATCCATGAGAGACAATTTCAAAATAATCTGGAGTTTTATCTTTTGAAAATAGGAGGCAAGACCCAGGATGCCCCTCATAATATCCACATTGAAATGTTCCACTAAGAAGTGCTTATGACCATTGTGGTCCTTTTCATGCCAAGGAGTGAGGTGGCATTCTTCATGTATTGCCAGAACCCTGCAACATCTACTTGTGATTCTGAAGAGTGGCAAAGTCCACGTGAATAATTGGGGCAGGGGAGAAAGACAAGGTAAGTTCTCCAGAGAGTCTCATCTCAAGGGAGATGTGACATTAAAGGCCATTGTTGCCATGTGCCTTTCCGTAACCCATGGCAACAGCCATCCCCATAGCAGCTGTTAGGTATTGATTTGAAGGAATAATGTAGGTGCTTGCCTTTAAAAATAGCCCAAACAGATATTTGAATACTCGAATGCCTGGGATCCTTTTCCCTCCTGAATCCGAGATCTCCAAAGCATGGCTTTGGGAAATTACAAATGTTTTCCTTAAATAAACACAGGAAAGCCATTTTGGAATGGTGATATATAATTGACTGCTCCCAGGGGACAAAAACTGCTTTTCCCCCCCTGCATGTTGCTAATTAGGAATGCATAATTGGAGACAGTAATACTTTTAAAAAGGAAATCAAATGTTTATAAATAATTGTAGGAAAATCCCTCTTCAAAAGTGCTCACCAGGAAAACTCAAACAATGACTGGATTCAGACATCATGGAAACCCACCCTCATTTTCATCGTATTTGTTGAAAAAGCCCAACAGTTGGTTTAATAGCACGCACTCAAATAAAACCAATCACACAACGGTTGAATAGGAAATTTCAACTCAAAATCTGAGGATACTAAATCCTCTCAACCTCAAATAAGGAAGGAAGAGTAAGAAAGTTTCTCCTGGCCTTCAGGATCACCTTGGTCAGCTTTAAGAATTATATATTTTTGTATTTATTCTGTTTTCTACTTTGATCTCTCTACATGGGGCAGCCTTGAAGAGTATTCGGAGGCTTCAACTCGTCCAGAATGCAGCCGCGCGAGCGATTGTGGGTGCACCTCGGTACACCCACGTTACACCTATCCTCCGCGAGCTGCACTGGTTACCGATCGGTCTCCGGATACGCTTCAAGGTGCTAGTCGTAACTTATAAAGCCCTTCATGTATTGGACCTGGGTACTTGAGAGACCGCCTGCTGCCAATTACCTCCCACAGACCCATTAGATCTCACAGGGTTAGCCTCCTCCGGGTGCCATCTACCAGCCAAGGCCATCTGGCTATTACCCGGGGGAGGCCTTCTCTGTGGCAGCTCCGGCCCTCTGGAACGAACTCCCCGCAGGGATTCGGACCCTCACCTCTCTCCAGGCCTCCGAAAAGCCGTCAAAACCTGGCTTTGCCGGCAGGCCTGGGGGTGATGAGTTCCCTCCCTCTCGACATGTATGGTTGTGCGACTGTTGCCTATTTTTATTATTTGTATTTCGTTTTTATGTTCCCCCTTTCCCCCTTTGAATTGTTCGCCGCCCTGAGTCCTCCCGGAGAAGGGCGGCATACAAATAATAAAATTCTATTCTATTCTATCACATTGATTTTTGGTTTTTTATTTTATTTTAATGGAAATGAGTCTATGTGAAATGTGATGGTGTAATAAACAAAAAGAAATGAGAAACATCAAGGAATCTGGCATGGTGATGTTTGGGGATATTAGAAGGCAACCTGCATAATCTTGGTTCAATGGTGGTCTTAAATTCAAAGGGGATTGGCTTCTAGTGGAATAGGACAAAGCTGGTTGATCTCAATTCACATTGAACTCAAATGTCAAAGCTTCCCCAAGTTTTCACTAACTTGTTACAGTGTTGTCATGGGGTGGGAGAGAGAGGGATCTCACATCTCTTCTCTCACTGCAGATTCTTCAGGGACATCAGATCAGCATAGATTCTCCATCTATTAGAGAGATTTCTAGGAAGACTAGATAATTTATCTGTGAACCATCTTCTTTGGGACTCAAATCCAGCTGCCATTCATGCAGTAGTCAAATTTTGTGTTGTTGCAATGATAATAAGGCAAAGCCAATTAAAGAAGTAAAAGCTTACTTTATTTTAAAGGTAAGCAACCAGCTTTCTAACATCTAGCTGGGAGGCAATTTAATCTTTTCCCTAGAGATACTGAGTCTCAATCCAGCATCCCCTCCTTTTATCTCCATACTCCAGAAAACTCCATTTACCCCTCCACTGACCTGAAGTTCCACTCTGCTCTCCAGACCTGGGATGTTCTCCACCTTCCTAGAGCCTTTGGGGTCTTCATCCAAAATCCCTCCCTAAATTTCATTGTCCTCTCTTTTTCCAAGCTCCATCTGTCAATGGTTGCTCTCTCTCGTTCCTGTCAGTCTCTCCCACACACCCCTGAGAAGGCATTTTAAACAGAAAAGATGGGGCTGTGGAAACTCCTTTTGGTTTTGTTCAGGCAAATCTTCCCCTTGCCCCCCTCCCTTAGCAATAGCAATAGAAGTTAGACTTATATACCACTTCATAGGGCTTTTAGCCCTCTCTAAGCGGTTTACAGAGTCAGCATATCGCCCCCACAGTCTGGGTCCTCATTTCACACCCACCTCGGAAGGATGGAAGGCTGAGTCACCTTGAGCCGGTGAGATTTGAACCGCCGAACTGCAGATAACAGTCAACTGAAGTGGCCTGCAGTACTGCACCCTAACCACTGCGCCACTTCCCTTCTTGAGATTAAGCTCCCATGCACCCAAATGTTTAATCTTGAATCAAAAGGGGAGCACCTAGGAATCCCCTCTTTGGGCATGTCTTATCAGCCATGTTTTACTCCAAAGACCAAAAGTTAATTCCAGGCATTTTGATATATTGGATTTTGGTGATTTCACAATTTTCTCTGGGTGAGTTCTTTCGGTCAGAGTGATGATATCATCCCATCCACACCTTGCTTTTTCTCTTAGTAGTAGTTTGTTAATGTGTGCTTTTAGTGATGAGTATGTATTTGTAACAGTGGTGGGATTCTGCCAGTTCGCACCTATTCGGGGAAACCGGTTGTTAACTTTCTAAGCATTTCGGAGAACCGGTTGTTGGAAGAAATCTCCTTTTGGTTTTTTCCCACTTTACAGGGCTAATCCTGTAAGGAAGGCAGGGAGGAAACATCCTGGTGTTGTATTCTAGGCTTAATCTTTATTGCCCTGCTTACAGAAACTGCCTCTCCGTTAACCCTGATTACATTGTAACAGCTTCGCGCCCATTGATGTGAGCGACATTTGAGCTGGGCCATGCCCACAACGGTCACATGACCCTGTGCCACACTTACCCGCTGGTCATTAGGGCGAGAACCAGTTTGTTAAAATTATTTGTACCCCACCCTGATTTGTAAAAAATATTTGGGAAGGTATCTGTTCATCGGGTTGGAATCTCTGTTGGTAGGGGAAGAAATATACCACGTTCCTGGCATAAGAGGTAAAGGATCTGTGAGGGATCCTGGAATGGGACCTCAATCAGGCACCAGAACAGCTTAGCATCTACTGTAGGCGCTAGGTTGAGTCTTTGCCTATATTTTCCTTGTCTGTCTCCTCACATATTTAGGCTGTTAAGACAAAACGAGCTCTGGCGTCCTGAACCTAGAAATCCAATAAGCAGCAACAGTTGGGAGTGGAAAGAGTTTGAAGGAGCTATGCAAAGGGGTAATACAGTTTACAGGAAATACAAGCAGAATGATTCCTTCCTATCCTGGAAACAAGATGCTGAGCTCATAGACTCGTAGGACTGGAAGAGAACATAGGTTTCTTTTAGTCCAAAACCCTGCCCAGTGCAGGAGTCCTTAGTCCATCCCGGGCAAATGCCTATCCAGTCTCTTCTTGAAGATCTCCAATAGCAATAGCAATAGCATTAGACTTATATACCGCTTCATAGGGCTTTCAGCCCTCTCTAAGCGGTTTACAGAGAGTCGCATATCGCCCCCAACAACAATCTGGGTCTTCATTTCACCCACCTCGGAAGGATGGAAGGCTGGAGTCAACCTTGAGCCGGTGAGATTAGACCGCTGAACTGCAGATTGCAGTCAGCTGAAGTGGCCTGCAGGACTGCACCCTAACCACTGCGCCACCATCGGCTCTCCAATGACAGGGCACCCACAAATTCCAAAGGTAAGCAATACCACTGATTAATTATTCTCAGTGTCAAGAAATTTCTCATTAATTCTAAGTTGGATCTGCAGCCCCTAATATCTTTTCCTGCCTTAGAGTTGCTTTGCAGGAGGTGTCCATCCTATCTCCCACCCCCACACCCTGCCTGCTGAGCCCATGGAGACCTAGAATGCTGAATCCAGCCCTCAAAGAAGTCCAGTTTGACACCCCCCTGCACTAGTGCAATATAGAACAGTTCTATCACTTCTCATCATTATGATGCTATCTCTCGTTGGTGCAACCTGGGACTGCATTGGCCTTTTGGCAGCCTGCAGCACACAGCTGGCTCATACTTAAGGGGATGTCCACTAGGACATCTAGATCACTCTCACAGTTTATTTATTTATTAGACTTATATACCGCTTCATGGGCTTTCAGCCCTCTCTAAGCGGTTTACAGAGTCAGCATATTGCCCCCAACAATCCGGGTCCTCATTTCAGCCACCTCGGAAGGATGGAAGGCTGAGTCAACCTTGAGCCGGTGAGATTAGAACCGCTGAACTGCAGATAACAGTCAACTGAAGTGGCCTGCAGTACTGCACCCTAACCACTTGCGCCACCTCGGCTCCAGTTACCATTGTTGAGATGGTTACTGCTTATTCTATAACTGTCCCTTTGCTTTTTCCGGTCTAAGTGCAGGGCCTTCCTTTTCTCACACATTGAATTGTATCTCAATGGAACCTTGTTCTAATCCAGAAAAACTCAATGCGCTGAAGCTAAATCTATCCAGAAGGAGGCCAGTGAATTAATGTCACCACTCAGTTAAAATCCTTTTCCCCTCCTTTTCCAAGAAAAAAATGAACCTGAATTCCTCAATGAATGAGATGGATATTCCTGGTCTTGTTATTATCCTGTGGCTGTGATGCAGAGGTGGGTTCCTACCAGTTCGCACCTATTCGGTAGAACCGTTCGTCAAATCTACCGAACCGGTTAGAAGAGGTTCCACCAGTGGACCCGAAAGCAGGCCACACCTACAGAAGAGGTTCCGAAATTTGAGGCTCAGATGTGAACAGGTTATAGCTTTTTCTGCTTGCCATGCTTACTATGGCCAATAGGTGGCTATGCCTTTGACAATGTGACAAAAGGTTCCCAAGTTTTCAGAAGCTGATCATTGTGTAGCATTCACTGACCTCTTGTTAGCTGCAAAGTTGGGTAGAAGCTGAGTGGATTGGAGAACATCATGGTGCCTAGAATTACTTGACAATATAGAGCCCTTAAACAGAGGTGGGTTCCTACCAGTTCGCACCTATTCGGTAGAACCGGTTTCGTCAAATCCACCGAACCGGTTAGAAGAGGTTCCACCAGTGGACCCGGAAAGCAGGCCACACCTACAGAAGAGGTTCCAAAAATTTTTGAACCCCACCACTGACACACACACACAGAGACAGAGAGAGCAGAGAGAGACAGAGAGAGACAGAGGAGACTACTCACACAGAAAGAGAAAGAGAAAGAGAAAGAGAAAGAGAAAGAGAAAGAGAAAGAGAAAGAAAGGAAGAAAAAAAGAAATAAAAAAAGAAAAAAGAAAGAAAAAGTGAGAGAGAAATGAAAGAAAAAAAGGAAAAAGGGACAGAGAGACAAAAGGAAGGAAAGAGAGAGAGAGAGAGAGAGAGAGAGAGAGAAAACACATGGCCAGGCAAGCCACTCCCACCAGGTCACATGACCAGCAAGCCACTCCCACAAAGGAGGCCACACCCACAGAGTAGGTTCTAAAAAAATTTTTAAAACCCACCACTGCTGTGGTGATTCTATGTGTGGAGGTAATATTCAGTGTAGAGGCCATCGCCTGGAGATTGTTTTGTCAGTGCTGATGTGTAAATGTGTATCTATACTTATTAGGTGCGTTGAATTTATACAGAAAGCCATTATGGAT
The DNA here is from genome assembly GCF_009769535.1 of Thamnophis elegans. Lineage (NCBI taxonomy): Eukaryota > Metazoa > Chordata > Lepidosauria > Squamata > Natricidae > Thamnophis > Thamnophis elegans. The sequence continues at coordinate 4,234,335 of NC_045541.1, read as the reverse complement.
TTTCGCCTTTGCGGTCATATAATCCCTATTGCTAGTTTTCTCTTCACAGCAGAGCAAAGATTGAGAAGATTTTAAAATACTACTTTAAACCTGTAAAAAAAAACAATTGAAAGAAGAAATAAATAAAATATGCCTCATTAGAAATAAGTACTATCTTGCCCCTTATCCCTCCAAAATTCATTTTCCCTGCTGAGATCATGTATGGGAAAACCACTTAAATGTGCTACATTATTTACAAGTTCTCTTATTATTCAGTTAATGTTACCCGTTTATACTTCTTTTTTCCTTTTGAGACAGCTGTAATTTGAGTACCACATTAATCCACTCTGAATCTATGGCTCCATTTGTTAGTGTGCTAATATGCTCACTCAGCCTCCCTCTTGCACATCTGTTGAATTCCTAGATAATATAAAACGCCTGGAAATGCCACCCACGAAAGCAAATCAAGGTAATGTGGGATTTGATGTTGTTGTTAGGTGGGAAAGGGGGGGGGGGACCAAAACAACAGCTCCATTTCTGAAATCATCCGTACTTAATATTTTGCAAAATCTCATAATGATTAGATATAGTTCTTCTAATTGCTTGTCTCTTTGTATTATATCCTACATTTCCTCCAGGAGCTCAAATTCTCTCCTCCAATTTTGCCTGTAAAACCTGTAAAAGTTTATTCGATTGAGAGAGAAGGACAAGCCCCAAATCATCCGATGTTGGAAAGCAACCAATTGGGAGAAGCGCTCAAGCAGGGAATTACCATAGTCTGGACCGTGGCACGACAAAACCGCGAAGCCCTTATCCGCGGAGACATAAGCACGTCGCTAAAGCCGCGACGTCATCACCGCGCGTCATCCCCGCGTCATTCAGCCCTCTCTAAGCGGTTTACAGAGTCAGCTATATTGCCCCCACAGTCTGGGTCCTCATTTCACCCACCTCGAAGGATGGAAGGCTGAGTCAACCTTGAGCCGGTGAGATTTGAACCGCCGAACTGCAGATAGCAGTCAGCTGAAGTGGCCTGCAGTAATGCACCCTAACCACTGCGCCACCTCAGCTCTTGGGTCAAAACATGTAGTGATTTTAATGATCCATTTGCTATAATAATCAAACAACACAATGGAGTTGTGAAATTCTTCTGGAGTCAGGAAGAAACAAATAGTGGGAAACTTTTATTGCATTGATTATGCACGATATTTAGTGTATCCAGCAACAAAGCAAGATTTTTATTTTGTTTTCTTTGTATCCATATGATTTTCTGGTAAATTGTTATAATTATTATGAAAAAAAGTTCCCCGGAAAGAGCTTATCCAGGAAAAAATATTGTTTGGTAAGGAATCAACAATAAAAAATATCTCAAACATACTGCAAACACATTGTTTAACAAGCTCACTGGTGTGAAGGTAATGAGTGTTTTGCAATAAAAACAGCACAATAGGGAGAACAATAAGTCATTTTATACCCCAGGAATATAATTAGTAAATTGTATCCAGAAATGGTAAACCATATTTCACTTCTATATACCTCAATATAAGTATTTCAATAGGTTGGTTTAGTATGAGAAACCTATGATTCAGAAATTGTATCTTGCTGTGATGAACCTATATATGGAGCAGTGGTGGGTTTCAAAAATTGTTCGAACCTACTCTGTGGGTGTGGCCTCCTTTGTGGGAGTGGCTTGCCACTCGTGTGACCGATGGGAGTGGCTTGCCGCCCATGTGACCGGATATGAAGATGCCGACGACACTTGTCAGAACCACCTTAAATTACCTCACACACAGCACTGGCATGCATAAGAATATGATGTAAACTTGTTTTTTAAAAGGCATCTTTGGTTTGCGTTAAAACAACTTCAACACACGCAATGTTCTGATTGTACCACAAACGCAGTAGTCATCCTTACCTTTCACAGAGGCACTGAATTTTATAAATAGAGCATGATAGTGTAGAATAATCCTATCCAAGGACCAGTGGTGGGTTTCAAACAAATTTTGGAAGCTCTTCTGTAGTGGCCTGCTTTCCGGGTCCACTGGGGAACCTCTTCTAACCGGTTCGGTAGATTTGACGAACCGGTTCTACCGAAGGTGCGAACTGGTAGGAACCCACCTTTGATATGGAGCTATCTATCCTACTTGATAACAAAGATAATGCATTGCCTCTTGTTACTCTCAAAAAAGCTTTACTATATCAAACCAAGAATTGTTTATAGATTTTGCTGCAGCAGATCAATAATGTATATTTTGAGGTGCATCTGAAAATACCAAATACAATGCTGTAGTAAAGAAAGCACAGCTTCTATAAAGCAAAAAAAATCCTATTCAGTATCTCTACACTAAAGGCAAAAAATATTTATTTATTTATTATGATCCCATAACGAGATAAATCTCAGCCACTCATTAGTTTAGACTCTTATTAAACAACTTCCCAATGTGTCACAATAAAACTGCCAAAATTATAGTATTTTCATGGAACTCATCAGCACCAAAGTGAATGACTACTCACATACCTTGAGCAATTAGGAATTGATCTGTTTTGGCACAAGCTATCCAAATTCCATAATCCAGCTTTTAAACAAATAGTTTTCAGCACTTTCTCATTTTGCAAAATACGTTACTCATCTCACATACTAATGCAGTGTTTCTCAACCTTGTCAACTTGAAGATGTCTGGACTTCAACTCCCAGAATTCCCCAGCCAGCATTCGCTAATGCTTTACTAATGTTTTCTGTGGAGATATTTCTAGCATGGTTGAGAAAATGCAATCAAGGTTAGATCTTCCTTAGCAAAGCTTTCAGAAAGAGATCTATCCAGACCAAATATGCAGATATACAGGCATTATAACCATTTATCTCTGCAATGATGGCATTCAGAATATGTGTATTCAAAATACCTTTGTACGAGAGGTGGGTTCCTACCAGTTCGCGCCTATTCGCCTACATCTTTTTATAGTGTGGTGACCAAAACTGGATGCAGTACTCTAGGTGTGGTCTTACTAGGGCTTTATAGAGTGGCATTAGTACTGCACTTGATCTTGATTGTATCCCTCTGTTAATGCAATTTAGGATTACATTGGCTTTTTTGGCTGCACGCTGCTGGCTCATATTCAGCTGGTTGTCCACTAAGACTCCGAGACCCCTCTCCCAGTTCCTGCTCTTAAACCTGTTTTCACCCAGTCTTTATATGTACTTTTGGTTTTTCTTGCCTTAGTGTAGGACTTTACTTTCCTCTCCATTGAATTTCATTTTGTTAGATAGGGCCCAGTGTTCAAGTCTGTCAAGATCCATCTGGATCTTGAGTCTATCTTCTAAGGGGTTAGCTATTCCTGCCAGCTTAGTATCATCTGCACATTTGGTAAGTTCCCCTTGTATTTTCTCATCTAAGTCGTTTATGAATTCTATTTCTATCACATAGGAATTGACTTCTGGGCAAAGAAAATGGAGTTACAATCAAAAGATTTATTGTTCAGGATTAGAAACACAAACACATCACTCCAACTATTCAGTGGAGTGCAGAATTGATTGATATAGATCAGCCAAGGAAGACAGTAATGAATCACGGTTTCAATTTATTGATTAATGTATGTCTGTAAACATATGTACCATGTGTTTTTGTTTCCAGCTTTTTCCATTTCTTTTATGATTGTATGTTTTTATTTTATTTTTTCTATTTACCGGTAGTTCATTAAAAACATTTTAGGGAGAATTAGAGTTAGTTTGGTAGCTTAAAAGAGACATCAGAAGACATTTATTTTTCTAGTGACAAATATGAAACTATGTGGAAGCCCAAAGAAAACTATTTGTCACAGACTTGTGTTCCTCCCATGCCAAATATGGAACTGCAAGTATTGTAATCCCCAGTAGTGAAACTGATCCCTTGGACAGATCCAGGGGATTCAAAAATGTTGTTCTATCACTGTTCAGATAAAGTCATCTCAATGATGAATTGAGGCAATTTGAGTGTCTAAACCAGATCCAAAGCCCTATTAAAATAGATCTAAACTGTACTCCATGAATGTTTAGATTTGATTGGCTGCCCAGGAAAAAAAGAAACCACATTAAACCTAGTTTTTAATTATTAAAATGTCCAATCAAAATATGGACAAAAGCAGACAGTGACCTTAAAATGATTTCCTGCAGTCTATGGACATGCCATCATAACTTACCCTGTTTTCGTTGCCAATACTTATTCTGCCTAAATTCACAAAGCTAGGTGGCACAGTGGTTAAATGCAGCACTGCAGGCTACTTCAGCTAACTGCAGTTCTGCAGTTCGGCTGTTCAAATCTCACCGGCTCAGGGTTGACTCAGCCTTCCATCCTTCCGAGGTGGGTAAAATGAGGACCCGGATTGTTGTTGGGGGCAATATGCTGACTCTGTAAACCGCTTAGAGAGGGCTGAAAGCCCTATGAAGCGGTATCTAAGTCTAACTGCTATTGCTATTGCTATTGCTATTGTTCTTCCTGTTTTAATGTTAAAAAAGTGAATGCTTTGGTTCCACTACCTGCTAGCGGGAAAAGCAACCACCCATCTATCTTTTTAACATGGAGGAAGGGCATATGTAGGGAACAGTGTAGAACAGGGTTTTAGTCATCTGTCAAAAGAAACCAACTAACAGATCTCATGTCTCGTTATTTGAAAGAGACTAACCATATCCAAACATAGCTGAGCTGGCAGATCACACCTGGAAGTGGGGAGGACAAACAAGGGATGGAACAAAGAGTATCCACTCTCCTCAGCTAGAATTTCAAGGGCATGGCAGTTCCGGTAGCAACTGGGCACAGCTGGTGGGACCTAGAAGTCGGCTGTGGAGTAGACAAATAGGATTATCCAGGAGGTGCTTCTGCAAAAACCCAGTGTTTTCAGCAGTCCAAGACAATAAGCCCAGCAGCCCCTGGGGGGGGGGGCATGTCCACAAGATAAAATGAGCAACAGTGGGTGGGTTTCAAAAATTGTTCGAACCTACTCTGTGGGTGTGTGCTCCTTCGTGGGAGTGGCTTGCCGCCCATGTGACCGGATATGAAGATGCCAATGACACTTGTCAGAACCACCTTAAATTACCTCCCACACAGCACTGGCATGCATAAGAATAGGATGTAAACTTGTTTTTTAAAAGGCATCTTTGGTTTGCGTTAAAACAACTTCAACACACGCAATGTTCCGATTGCACCACAAACGCAGTCGTCATCCTTACCTTCCACAGAGGCACTGAGTTTTATAAACATGAGCATGATAGTGTAGAATAATCATATCCAAGGACCAATGGTGGGTTTCAAAAAAGTTTGGAGCCTCTTCTGTAGGTGTGGCCTGCTTTCCGGGTCCACTGGTGGAACCTCTTCTAACCAGTTCGGTAGATTTGACGAACCGGTTCTACCGAATAGGTGCGAACTGGTAGGAACCTACCTCTGATGAGCAACCAAAAAGCTGGGCCCCAAATAATTAGTCAACCACATTGTCAGTACATCATACTAGTTTGCGTCATAGCAAAAACTGTGTCTGCAGAAGAGGGGAAAAGCTATGTTCAAATTGGAACAGCTAAAGGTGCTTCCGCTGTGGGTTTGGGATGCCTTGAAGCCAATGCAATGAAGCATGACATGAAGAAATAGATACTAGAACCAGTTCATGCTATAATTGGAGGAACATAAGGATGGAGGATGGGTGCAGATCTATGTTACAAATGTTCTCACTTGGATTTACCTGGAGCGCAGAGTACATAGATTTGGCAAATATATGCATTCTCTTGTAAAAAAAACTGAAATGGAGGAATTAGTATCCCAAGCTGTTTTGTGTGAGAAAAAGAAAGGACGAACAAATGAAAGAGAAAAAATTAGTAAACAGAGCTTGGGTTAGAATAACCACTGCTAAGGTTTCGATTTTCGTACAGATTTCGGGAAGCCACTGCCGTGCTGTTCCTTTTACTAGCTCTGCTAACGCAATATTCAAATCTGAACATTAACAGCATGTTGGGGGAATGATAGTACTTAGGAAGATAATGAACATGGACTCTGAAGGAACCCTTCAGCGAACATTTGTAGATGTGCCTAAAAGCTCTTTTCATTAATCTGTTATAATGAGGCTTATTTGGGTTAACAACAGTGCTGCATGTTAATTAACTACATTCTTCTCTCTCCTGCAGTAATCATAAAAACCTAGCATAGCTGGCAGATGCTTCCTTCCTATAAGTTTCTTTAAATGCAAAGGTCAATCTATTCCAGTACCCAGCTATCAGAGTCATTGCAATAAAACCAGCCTTCTCTCTCTCTTTTTTTTTTGCTCAAGGCAGAAACAAGGACTTTAGTTCCTCATTCTCAACATTTTAAGGCCACCGGGGTTGAAAATGCTTTGGGGAAGGCTTGGGAAGTAGAAATGATAACAAATGGAAGGGCCACGAGGTAAAACTCTTCACAAACCCACCCTAAGATCCTTTTCATTTAGAAGGACGAAAAAGGTCATTTGCAGGAGGGAAGGGGGGGGCACTGTGATGATTTTTATCACGCAAACGGTAATATTTTCATACTTTCAATTGATAATCACAGAAATATTTAATGGCAGCTCTATGATGATATTGCAATCTGTCATAGATGCCACAGTATGTGAAGGATTGCACATGGAGGCTTGAACACATGACCAAAAACATATCCCGTTGTATTAACACTGCTCCTTTTCTAGTGGTTCAAGCCGAGGTGGCGCAGGTTAAATGCAGCACTGCAGGCTATTCAGCTGACTGCAGTTCTGCAGTTCGGCTGTTCAAATCTCACCGGCTCAGTTGACTCAGCCTTCCATCCTTCCGAGGTGGGTAAATGAGGACCCAGACTGTGGGGCGATATGCTGACTCCGTAAACCGCTTAGAGAGGGCTGAAAGCCCTATGAAGCGGTATATAAGTCTAACTGCTATTGCTATTTCTAAGCTTCAATTAATTTCCTGTGCTTTTATCTTCAAATGTGATCTGGACTATTTGTCAAAAAACTCTTTTCCACAGCTCTTGTGCTCTGTGTGTGGTGTGTGTGTTTGTGTGTGCGTTTGTGTGTGTGTTTGTGGGGAGGGAGGAGAGGGAAGGGAGGGAGGAGGAGAGAGAGAGAGAGAGAGAGAGAGAGAGAGAGAGAGAGAGAGAGAGAGAGAGAGAGAGAGAGAGAGAGAGAGACATCCCAGTCCTTAATTAAATGATGGGAAACTATTCAGATAGTGACGTTATGAGTCTCAATTTGTCATCTATATAAAAGCCTTACTATTTAGAGATGTTTTGCCTGGTGTTTGAGGGATTTTGCAGCTAAAGGGGGGAGGAAGAAACCTGCAAAGTGCTGTCTGCTTTTGGGTTTTTATTACAAATCAATGTCCAAAGCATTTCTGGTATTTATATTCTTGCTTGTTCCAAAGAGATTGCAAATCCAACCACAGAAAGGAATGACAATGAATGTTAAGGCAGAGCAGAGGGCTGATCAAAGTCTAGGAAGTAAAATATATAGATCATTTTCATTTCCTCTGTATTTTAAAAACTGATTAGCACTGGTTGTATAGACTGCACACACAACAGACCATGAAATTAAGTTATAGACCTGCATGCATCACCACATCAAGAATATTATATGTGATTAGGGGTGTACCTGGAATCTATCCATGATTTATTATATTGGATTATATTGGATTATAGGATGGGGGCATGGCCACTTCGTTGCTTCCTTCGCCACACTGCTGACTACTTACATACACTGTGATTTGCAATGTTGTAACCAAAACCCTGGCCCTTATATACTGACACGCAGCACCATGACATGATGTACAGAAGGAATGTAACTTGGTCTGTGATGTCACCCATTCATCATTTAGCAATAGCAATAGCAGTTAGACTTATATACCGCTTCATAGGGCTTTCAGCCCTCTCTAAGCGGTTAACAGAGTCAGCATATTGCCCCAACAACAATCCGGGTCCTCATTTTACCCACCTCGGAAGGATGGAAGGCTGAGTCAACCCTGAGCCGGTGAGATTTGAACAGCCGAACTGCAGAACTGCAGTCAGCTGAAGTAGCCTGCAGTGCTGCATTTAACCACCGTGCCACCTCGGCTCTGATTAAATTTATTTGCCATTTCTTTGATCATACACACACATCCCTCTGAACATTATAATATCATCTACAAATGTAGCTAGCTCCCTATTTGGCCAAAGTTAAGTTCATTTAAAAAAAAAACATCAGTCCCAAAACAGATTCTTAAGGAACCACTTCTTACTTCCATTCATTGAGAAAATTTCTCTTTCACTCCTATTTTTTTTTCTGCCTTTGAACAGGTTAGCAATTTGTTGGGTAACACTTCTTCGTATCCCGTTGCTACTAAATTTACTCAGGAACCTTTGATGGAAAAACCTTTTGAAAAAATATGCAAGGTTAATAAAATTTCAATACCACTGACTACATGAAAGCTTGCCAGGAGATGGACTTTCCCTTGGCGCATGGAACTTGAGAGTTATTAATTCAAGGATTTATTGGATTCAGAGGCTCGGTCCTGAGGGATTTGGTGCATGCATGAATCTATATGTGCATGTCGTATATACTAGTGTGTGTGTGGAGCGTTGTAGGTTGAAGGTTGAAGGTTGAAGGTTTATTGCATTTATATGCCGCCCTATTCCCGGAGGGACTCAGGGCGGCTAACAAACCCAGAAGGGGGGGGGGGGTAGAACAAACAAGGTAACACAACAAACAAGATACAGAGAAAAATTTAAAAACAATCAACAGTCACACAATTCGAGGGGGGGAAGGGAACTCGTCAACCCCAGGCCTGCCGGCACAGCCAGCTTTTAACGGTTTTACGGAAAGCCTAGAGGGAGGTGAGGGTCCGAATCTCCACGGGGAGCTTGTTCCAGAGGGCCGGAGCAGCCACAGAGAAGGCCCTCCTCCGGGTAGTAACCAGGCGACATTGGCCAGTAGATGGAATCCGGAGGAGGCCTAATCTGTGGGATCTGATGGGTCTTTGGGAGGTAATTGGCAGCAGGCGGTCTCTCAAATACCCAGGTCCAATACCATGAAGGGCTTTAAAAGTAATGACTAGCACCTTGAAGTGTATCCGGAGACCAATAGGCAGCCAGTGCAGCTCGCGGAGGATAGGTGTTACGTGGGTGAACCGAGGTGCACCCACAATCGCTCGCGGCTGCGTTCTGGACGAGCTGAAGTCTCCGCATGCTCTTCAAGGGCTGCCCATGTAGAGCGCATTGCAGTAGTATGCATCTGCATGTGGATATTTAGGGAAAGGAAAGATCTGCAGTGAAGAGGCATTCTGAAACAGGCTGGCCTTTTCCCTTGCCAACTGATTAACATGAGGCAGATCATTCCCGTGCTGCTTTCCTCCAGATTTGACTGCCTCATCAATAGAGATAGTGCAAATCCATTCAGGCTGCTACAGATTTGCTGACTGTGGTCGATAAGATGATGGTTCTCTCTTACACACCTAAGAAAGAGGCAGCATCAGCGACATCAAAGCCACAATTCAGGGTGGGTGGAGGAGATAATCCATGCCGTGTTTGTGACACTGAGCCAGTTTTTTTTTCCCCCTTTAATTTCAATGTCACCACCACCTCGAATTTATTTCCCAGGCTAATAGATCAGCAGACTTGCCTAGGGTCGTTGTTGTTGTTTTCACACAAGGAGAACCTGAGAGTTTTAGCCAAGCTACTCTTGCATCCTTTCTTTCCCTTCAATAGAGCCGAGGTGGCGCAGTGGTTAGAGTGCTGTACTGCAGGCCACTTCAGCTGACTGCTATCTGCAGTTCGGCGGTTCAAATCTCACCGGCTCAGGGTTGACTCAGCCTTCCATCCTTCCGAGGTGGGTAAAATGAGGACCCAGATTGTGGGACGATATGCTGACTCTGTAAACCGCTTAGAAGGGCTGAAAGCCCTATGAAGCGGTATATAAGTCTAACTGCTATTGCTATTGCTATGTTCCAAGGCCAGGTGGTTTTGGGCCGGTCTCCTGATGCCTCAAATAGGCATGTAGGCTGGTTCCTGCTTTCTGTCTTTCCCTTTACCTGGCAGTTTCCCCTCGCCCCCTGGTAACTCATGACAGACTGTCATCAAAGTAAAACCAGGACTGAAGATGGCAGTTCTGATAACTATCTACTGTCAGGCCTGCAATTATATTCCTTTTAGAATTTTGGCCTGCCACACTTTCTCTTATTTCAATATGCTGTTTCATTAGAGGGGGAATAAATAGGTAGAGGATTGTGGAATGTATTGTTTTCATTCTTTATTAGAAGCCAAGGTCATCTTTTGTCTCCGCACTTTTACACCTGACCGGAAGTAGCTGGGTGTGGATGCCAGCGTGGAAGAAGAAGATTGGACCATGTGATGGATTGTGGGTGTGGGGACGAGATCACGAACTTTTAACTGGGTGGGATTCTGATGTCATTTCCAGAATTGGGATTAACACAGATGTGCCTAAGAAGTCTGCTTTATTCAATTGGAACTTTAAGGATCGTTTTGCCTTGGACTCTGATTTAATTCTACATGATACTTGGAACGCTGACATCTACTTAAGCTCACTTGAGCATGTGTTCAGGGCTTTGCCCGAGGAAATATTGTCCAACTTATTCTTTGGTTGACCAGAGTCTGTAGACTCTTAATAAGGGTGTTGAAGACTTCACTTCCAGATCCAAACTTTATCACTTAGATCAGTGGTCTCCAACCTTGGCAACTTTAAGACTTGCAGACTTCAACTCCCAGAGTTCCTCAGCCAGCAAAGCAGGAACTCTGGGAGTTGAAGTCCACAGGTCTTAAAGTTGCCAAGGTTGGAGACCACTGACTTAGATGACTGAGAAAGGAGAATCTCTACTAGACATTTTTCTCCAACTATGCCAACATATGGATGCTCATATCATGGACATGAGGGAAGTTCCCAACAGACTCCAGAATTCCCCAATATCCCAAAGTTTATTATGCTTTCAACTGCACCAACTTTGTTTGGTGGCTAGTTGCCAATTATCCCTCAGCACATAGAATTATGGTCTGTGGTTCTCCAGGAAAGAGATCAAAACACACACTGTATGAAGGACCCCGTCAAAACTAAGTCCTCCCACTACATTTTTTTCAAAGTGCATGCTCAGACTTTTAAGGTGTATCCTTTTATTATATTATAAGCTGAAATAATGAAACAAAATGCACTATTCAGCCAAATCTAAGTATATTTATGAACTATATTGATTTGAAAAGAATATATTATTAACACTCACTGAACTTGACTTCACTGTGCTTGACAGAACAGATAGTTTCCCCAGTTGCTTCACGTGGCTGTTTTCTTCCCCAACTGTCAGCGGAATAAATTTCTCTCTCATAAATGCAGCAGGAAAGGAAAAGGTTAAATTTCTTCTCCCATGAATAATCAGTGCTTCTGTTCAAGAAATGTGCTTATTCAAAAAAGAAAAGAAAAATCCTGCATGATGGAAGCAGAGGCATATTTAACCATTTAAAAATCAGCCCACAATTAATTGTGAAAACTTACCAAGACTTTGATTTGTCACAGTGGAATGTATAAAGGGTTCTTATTAAAATGCAAATGAGGACCCAAATGTGTCTAAAAGCAACGGTGATATATGTGAATTCTTTTAGCACTTTTTTTCAGTATTCCTTGTTTCTGAGTACCATTGCTATCATAGCCAAGACTACACACACACACACACAAACACACACCAAACACACACCTTGCTTCCATGCAATGAGCGAGCACTTTGGGGGGATGGGCAACACTTGCAGAAATGGAAAGTGGGAGGAGAAAATCCCCAAAACAGCTCAAGGAAGACCGAGCATGCTTAGGGAGATAAAAGCAGCTTTGATTGATTGATTGATCGGTGCAGAAAAAGGAAAGGATAAATTCAGAAACAAGAAAACGGAATAGAATATTCCGGCTGGCCGGAATGGTGAATAGGAGAAGCTTGTACTGCAGCTTTAAGCTGGTGATCCCACTTCCATAACACAATTTCTCCCTTTCTTGTTCTTAAAAAGGAATAATCTTAGTTATTATACTCTGACATACTTTCCAGACAAGATGGTTTGAACCTCAAAGGCAGCTCAACCAACTGTGGATCTTCTATTATTTTTGATGAATCTGCCACGGTGTTAAAAGGATCCAGCACTCCTATACATCCTCCTTATCTCACGCCTATCTTTCCTGATCCATGCCCCTCCCAATACCTTCCCAGACCCATAGGGCACTTCTTGGGACACCCCAACAAACCTTTTGCAACCCGTGCCACCTCCCTCCTGCATGCCATCCAGTGGTGGGTTTCAAAAATTCTTCGAACCTACTCTGTGGGTGTGGCCTCCTTTGTGGGAGTGGCTTGCCGCCCATGTGACCGGATGGGAGTGGCTTGCCTCCCGTGTGACCGGATATGAAGATGCCGACGACACTTGTCAGAACCACCTTAAATTACTCACACACAGCACTGGCATGCATAAGAATATGATGTAAACTTGTTTTTTCAAAGGCATCTTTGGTTTGCGTTAAAACAACTTCAACACACGCCATGTTCTGATTGCACCACAAACGCAGTAGTCATCCTGACCTTTCACAGAGGCCCTGAGTTTTATAAATATGAGCAGGATAGTGTAGAATAATCATATCCAAGGACCAGGGGTGGAACCTCTTCTAACCGGTTTGGTAGATTTGACGAACTGGTTCTACCGAATAGGTGCGAACTGGTAGGAACCCACCTCTGATGCCATCCCTTACCTGCTGCAGGGTGCACTCTTGTGCGCTCCTAAGCACCTGTAGCACACTTCCCAACTCATGCCACCCCTCTACATGCTATCCTCAACCAGTGCACTACCACACAAGAGCCAAGGTGGCGCAGTGGTTAAATGCAGCCCTGCAGGCTACTGCTAGATCAGCAGGTCAGCGGTTCAAATCCCACCAGGCTCAGGGTTGACTCAGCCTTCCATCCTTCCGAGGTGGGTAAAATGAGGACCCAGATTGTTGGGGGCAATATGCTGACTCTCTGTAAACCGCTTAGAGAGGCCTGAAAGGCCTATGAAGCGGTATATAAGTCTACTGCTATTACACATACACCCCTGAGACCCCCGTGTATTCTTCTTGAGAGGAAGAAGGAAGGAAGGAAGGAATGAAGGAAGGAAGGAAGGAAGGAAGGAAGGAAGGAAGATTTCTGATGCTCCCTGCCAGATTTCCACAAGGAAACTCAAAGGCACGAAGTCAGAAGTTCCTCCCACTTTCACTGCTTTTTTTGCCTACCTGTGGTCATTCTGTTTAGGCAAGGAAATATCTCTGAAATGATGACGCGGGGTTTATTTAAAAAACCAATTTAAGAAGAGGTAAATATGTAGGAGCTGCTGCCTTTTCCCAGCACTTCTTCCAGAGTGGTGTACCTTCCCATCCTAGGAAACGTCATAATTGTTGCCTGGAGTAATGAAAAGCAGTGGATGGCGACCTTGTTAATCTGTATTTTAAAGAAATTGTTTTTATAATATTATATAACACTAAATACATACCTATTTCCCTGGCTCAGCTGATAAAGGAGGAGAACCTTGTGGCTTAGTGGTTAACACAACTGCTTAACATGTAATACAGCACAGGTTCAAATCCCAGTAAGGATATAGCTAGTTGATGAGAGCTAAATAGCTTGAAATAGATCTATACTAGTCTCTTTATTTATTTATCAGCACAAATATAACAAATGTAACAAAAAGGCAACAGTAAAAATATTGGTTTCTCTGGATGGTCTCTTGTGACGAGCCGAAGGACGAGAATGGAAGTAGTGATCTTCCTCCCATATTTGGGCATACTGGGGGTTGTGACTTTAAATATATACATATACATATACATATACATATAATATACATATACATATACATATACATATACTATACATATACATATACATATACATATACATATATATATATATATATATATATATATATATATTAGATTTTATTATATAAAAGGCAAGGCAAGAACAGTTTGGGTGGGTGGGTGGGGGTGGTGGAAACCAGGGTCTTGCTTTGTTCAGAGATGAGCAAATATTTTGATTCTAAGACAAGAATCCCATAGGACACTTTCTATGTTTCAGAGCTGAGCTGCCCCAAACCTTGGAGGGAAGGGATAGAATCTGGTTTTAAAACCAAGAGTCGCCAATCATTCCCTGCCCACCTTCTTCTGCACACTCAGCTTTTCTATATTATCTTTTTTTTCAATTCCTAAATTTCTAAATGGAATTCCAGGGCAGAAACTACATTGTTATTGTTCTACCTCATTTGGTCTGAAGGAAGAGCTAAGTGGTGACCAGAGAAGGGAGAATTTTCTTCTTAATAAGACCTGGCTATAGCTGTCAGATTCCGCTAGGTAGCTAAGTAGAATAAAATGGTCCTGATGCTGCAGCATCTCTCTGTGGTCTCCCAAAGGAGACATCAGGGAAATTTTGATCACTTTAAGGAACTGTTTTTCTCTAATAAGGACTGACAGCTGGGTGAGAGTATCGTTTTGTGGTAAAAAGAACAGAGAAATGAAACAAATCCTACCCACTGTACTTGCTTCTATTATAATAGAAGAGGAAATTGTTGGCAACTGTTGGCAAATTTTGCAGAATATAGCAGCAATAGCAGTAGACTTATATACCGCTTCATAGGGCTTTCAGCCCTCTCTAAGCGGTTTACAGAGAGTCAGCATATTGCCCCCACAATCTGGGTCCTCATTTTACCCACCTCGGAAGGATGGAAGGCTGAGTCAACCCTGAGCCGGTGAGATTTGAAACCGCTAACTGCTGATCTAGCAGTAGCCTGCAGTGCTGCATTTAACCACTGCGCCACCTTGGCTGAATTGTATGTTCAGACTGGATTTGGCATTTTATTCACCTATCAAGTCCTTCCCAAGGTCCTGGGACAGGCAGATACTATTGCTTGAAGGGGTTACAGGTATAGTCACAGCAATGGTGTGGTTTCAAATTTTTTAGAACCTCTTTGGTAGGTGTGTGGCCTGCTTTGTGGGAGTGGCTTGCCGGCCATGTGACCGGGTGGGAGTGGCTTGACAGCCATGTGACTGGGTGGGTGTGGCCAACTTGTAAAATGTGGTGAACTCACTTACTTACAATGCTCTTGCTTAGCAACCAAATGTTGGCTCAGAAACTCTGGCATTTGAAGCACGCAAGTCTTAAAGCTGTCAAGTTACAAGACCCTTGCGTCCCTATCCCTTTAGAAAAAAAACCCCCAGGGGTGTTCAAACTTGACAGCTTTAAGACTTGTGGACTTCAACTCCAGAATTCCTCCTCTCGCTCTTCATCTTGATGATGCGCAGACGGGCTGGCGGAGGGAGCTGGAACCGGTTCTAAACTGTAGATTTGTAGAACCTCTTCTATAGAAGAGGTTAGAACTGGCAGGAACCACCCCTGAGTCCCAGTCTCTGAGTAAAGCTGCCTTTTGCAACTGACTGGTGGTGATGTTGTCACTGATTATTATTATCTGTTGACAAAAAATGTAAAGTCACAGTTTCCAGTTGTTTAGCTAGTGTTGGCTTTAATATGCATTGAGTTCTTCCCGGGTTCTGAAATGCGTGGATTAATGGATATTCTAATGTATCAGCATAGTATATGTGCATTGCGGATACAAGCAGTGTGGCCTTTTGCAGATGACTCTTGGAAATTATGTCAAAGCATAGACTTTCTAAGCACCATTCAAAATTTTGTGGTTTTGCACCCTGTGTACCAATAACTACTGGGATCATCATGGCCAGTTTAGGCCATAATCTTTCAATTTTCGGTTTTTGATACTTTATGACAGGGGTGTCAAACTCACATCGTCACAATGTGGTCACCTGATGTATCGGGACTTTCCCCCCTTCACTAAAAGAGGTGGCGTGGCCAGCACATGACACATCTGGCTCATGGGCCAGAGGTTTGACAGTCCTGCTTTATGATCTTCTCCAGTTTTTTTGTGTTCTCTTGTCCTATCCCCTGGCATTGCCCCATCAATTATCCACACTTTTTTCTTTTCAACCACAGTTAGCAATAGCAATAGCAGTTAGACTATACCGCTTCATAGGGCTTTCAGCCCTCTCTAAGCGGTTTACAGAGTCGGCATATTGCCCCGAACAATCCGGGTACTCATTTTACCCACCTCGGAAGGATGGAAGGCTGAGTCAACCTTGAGCTGGTGAGATTTGAACAGCCGAACTGTAGAACTGCAGTCAGCTGAAGTAGCCTGCAGTGCTGCATTTAACCACTGCGCCACCTCGGCTCATAAGTTAAATCACCAGTTAAATCTGGTGTGTTATGAGCATAGAGTTTATCAGTCTATATTTGAAAATCTCACAATATTTCAACCTGCTCATTCTCAATTAGTTTTTTAACTATATGTTCCCACCAATTGTATATTATTAGCCCATGATAATTTTTACAAATGTTCCAGTGGATCATTTTTTGCGAATGTTAGGTTGTTGTTTATAATTGGTTTGTGCAATCTTCTGGCTATATGTTCTGGCTAAATATATAATCTACTGCTTCTTCTGTTTCTTTGCACAATTCTGCACTTTGGATCTTTTTTTTCCCCAGTTGCATTATTGCATTAGTTTGAATAGCTTGCTCTTACACAGCCAAAACCCAGCTTTAAGTTTCTTTTTCTAATGTTTGATTTGTAAGCCATTGCCAGGTTTTTATCTTTACCCCACTTTCCCTTTGATCTTTTGTAGAAATTGACCATCTAATGATTTTTCTTGCCAGCATTCTCTTCGTGTTTTATTACATTATTCACTTTTTGTTTCCTGTACATTTAGTAAGATCCAACTTTTAATTTGCACCAATATTATTCTGGCTGTCTTTTACATAATCAGCAAATAGACAAATTTCTTCTTTGACAGGTTTTCTTACATGAAGTAACCTCTGCCTGTGGACAGATATAATCTATCAATAACACTATAATGAAGTGATGATGATGATGATGATGATGATGATGATGATGATGATGATGATGATGATGATACACTATTTGTCGTTAAGCCTTGATCTTGTGCAGCCAGAATTAGCCTCTCTGTCTCTTTCTTCACTTTCCTGTTCTTAGTCATTGCCAGGTCTTGTAATGTACTGGCCATGTAATATTTTATCTTCTCATGTCACTTTTCTATTCTGCATTTGGTCCTTCTTATAGGCCATTTTAGTCTCTCCGGTATTCAGTAAGCCTTCCGGGTATATTGTTATTATTATGTGGTGTTAATCTTTGGTGAGATTCACAGCCTTTGGGGCTGGTTGGTAGCTCAACAGCTTGAGTCATAACCAAGGACCTAGGAACTGTTATGGTAACGTCGGAGGATATAAGCTGTTTCCAAGTAGGGTGGTTTTTTGTAGAATCAGAATGTTTCAAGTCTGATAAATTTAAAATTTCCAAATAGCAAGGTAGCCCTTTAGGTATTGCCCCAAAGGCTCCAATTACAATCGGGACAACACACAATTTCTTTTTCCACAGTCGTTCAACTTCAATTTGCAAGTCCTGGTACTTTGTGATTTTTTTTCTTGCTGTTTATCTTCAATTCATGCAGCTCCAGGTATTGCAATGTCAATGAACCATACTTTTTTTCTTTCAACTATTGTTATGTCAGATGTGTTGTTGGCCAAGTGCCTGTCAGTCTGGATGCTGAAGTTCCACAAGATCTTGACTTTCTCATTCTCTAAAACCTTCTCACCTGATGTTCCCAGTGGTTTTTGCTGTACTCAAATCCAAACTTTTGGCACAATTTCCAGTGAATGATCTTAGCAACGCGGTCATGGCATTGTAGGTAGTCAGTCTGTGAAATTTTGCTGCACCTACTGATCAAGTGGTCGACTGTCTCGTCTTTCTCATTACAGAGGCGACATTTGCTGTTGGTGGTAACATGTTGAATTTTTGCCTTCATGCAGTTTGTGGCTAAGGCTTGTTTTTGAGCTGCCAAAATAAAGCCTTCCGTTCTTTTTTCAGTGTTCCTGATCTTAACCAGTTCCAAGTTAGCTTTGGGTCAGCTTTGCCTTCAATACTTTTCAAGTATTGGCTATGCATAGCTTTGTTTTTCCAATTTTCAGCTCACTTCTCAATTACTTTATTGTTGTTGTTGATGATGATGTTATTGTTGTTATTATTATTATTGTTATTACACAGTCCACTATGACTGGATTTGATACATTTGACTATAATATCATTCCAAGGATCTATGATAGTTAATGATATGTTCAGAATAGATGTATAGTGCAACTTTTTGTAATTGATGAGTTGATAAGTTTTCTTTTCCTGTCTTGAAGATATTGGGAGAAGTGATTTCAGGAAGATAATTGACCTTGCTTTGGAATCCATGGGTAGAGACAGAGTAGGATATCATGGACTTTGCTGAGATGCCCAAATTTATGGCTTTAATTATATAACAGGACATTATATAAGCTTAATACTGGTTGGAAATCCTTTATTGACTTTTTGTGTGAAACTAAAAAAAGTGAAATTATCATGCATGGTTTTTATTATTAGATAAATAGATTATAGAAAAAATGTAAACAATGTTGTAACCATAGAGTAAGAGGTTAATTACTGTATGTTAAAGAAAACCAGAAGCCAACTCTTTATTTCATTTTCTGCATTTCTCTATCTGTTCCATTCTTATTTATTTCCCCTTTCTTCCTTTTTTATTCTAAATATTAATTCTTGTTTGTTTCTATCTTTCAACTTAAAATTTTAATAAAGTTATATATAATTTTAAAAAAAAGAAAAGAGAACACTGAAAATGCAAAAACTGTCACCATAAGCACTGATATTAAAAAAACAAGCCTTTTCTTGACTTTCCCTTAATAAACAGGATTAAAAGGAAATATTGAAGGGATAATTATAAACAGTCTCATTGCCTTTTGTGATTCACAAATAAATTGTTTGTTTACTAATTTATTTTTAAACTACATGGCTCCTAAGTAATTGTTAAATGCTTCTCTGCTCCTATTCCTCCATATATGATATATTCAATTACCTTTGATATTTTGAGCTGAAAGACTCCCGTTTGTTTCCCTGTTCTGTTCTCTAGTATGTGTTGTGTTGTCATTTACACATGCGCACGCGCAACACAGAGAGAGAGAGAGGGGGGGGGGAGATGGAGATAAAAAAGGAACTTTTTAAGAATTGCTTTTTGACTTCCTATATCTCATCTACTATATTCTTGATTCTCAGAGATGTTAACAGCAAATAGATTGGACATGATTCGTACTGACAGTGACTTCTCCTGAAAGAGAAAGAAAATGTGATTTTTATCTAACATCTAAGCTTTCTTTTGCAAGACCTGGATATTAAGCCACAAAGACAAAGAAGATGGGAAACAGCACATCTCCTTTGGTGCCCAGAGACCAACCAGTCACCATTAATAAAGAGCTTCTAAAGAACATTATAAAACCTAACAGCAATATAATAGCTATCTGTCACAGTGTTATTGGGAAAATCAAGGTTCATGGTGAAAATAATGGAAGCAAAGTGCCAATGGAGTGAGCAGCCTCCTCAAGGGGTTTACA
This sequence comes from Thamnophis elegans, assembly GCF_009769535.1. Classification (NCBI taxonomy): domain Eukaryota; kingdom Metazoa; phylum Chordata; class Lepidosauria; order Squamata; family Natricidae; genus Thamnophis; species Thamnophis elegans. Next base: position 4,214,864 of record NC_045541.1, on the reverse strand, counting down.
ATGTGTTTGCATATCTCTCCGTTCAGAAATTCTCCTCAGAGCTGGAGCTATGATTGTGGGAAGTGTATATCCCTAAGGAGACAGAAACAATTGTTGGATAGTGGGAGGGGGGCCTTCAGAAGAGAAGGGCTTTGAAGACATAGTCCATATGTATTCTACATCTGTTCTGGTTTAAGTGCTGGTCTCTTGGTTTTCTCCATCCTGATAGAACCTACATGAAAAAAAAATATGATTAGAGTGGGTGGGTATTATGGCATAAAATTACTCTGATTATGTGTGCATATAGATAGATAGATGATAGATAGATAGATAGATAGATAGATAGATAGATAGATAGATAGATAGATAGATTGATAGATGATAGATAGATAGATAGATGATAGATAGATGATAGATAGATAGATAGATAGATAGATAGATAGATAGATAGATAGATAGATAGATAGATGATAGATAGATAGATAGATAGATAGATAGATAGATAGATAGATAGACAGACAGACAGACAGACATATACATACACACACACATACGCACATACACATACATACATACACACACACAATATATATATATATATATTGGAAGGAAAGGAAACATTCTGGTGTTGTTTCTAGCCTAATCTTTATTGCCCTGCTTACAGAAACTGCCTCTCCGGTTAACCCTTATGACATTATAACAGCTAAGGCGAAGCGCCCATCGACCTGAGTGACCTTGAGTTGGCCACGCCCACCCAGTCACATGACCCGCCTACCCAGATGGTCATTAGGGCAGAGAACCGGTTGTTAAATTATTGGAATCCCCCCACTGATGTATGTATGTATGTATGTATGTATGTATTTAGAGTTACAACCCCTGGTATGTATTTAGAGTTACAACCCCTGGTATGCCCAAACATGGGAGGAAGTCCACTGCTTCCATTCTCTGTCTATCAGCTCATCACAAGAGACCATCCAGACAGAAACCCAATATTTTTACTGTTGCCTTTATTACATTTGTGTTATATTTGTGCTGATAAATAAATAAAAGGAGACTAGTATAGATCTATTTCAAGCTAGTCCCAGTAAGATCTAATCCAGTAAGGGTATGGCTAGCTGATGAGAGCTAAATAGCTTGAAATAGATCTATACTAGTCTCCCTTTATTTATTTATCAGCACAAATACAACATACACACACACACACACACACACACACACACATATATATATATGTTGTATTTGTGCTGATAAATAAATAAATAAAATAAAATCTCATATATATATATATATATATATATATATATATATATATATATACATACATACATACATACATACATACATACATACATACATACATATATATATATATATATATATATAAATTAAAACTAGTATTGCCACATGGTAAATATCCAAATAGGAAGAGTTATTAAATAAGGAAAGTTACAAGCCAAATAATGAGAGGAATAGAGAAGGTATGCAGCGTATTGAAAAGAACACACATTATGTCTGTACACTGACTATCTCAGCTATCTTGACATACAATAGTCTCAGTTCATTTATTTACAAGCTGGAACCTCCTTTTATACGATGGATGATGTGCTGGCTTTCTCTATCTGTATAGGACAAATGGCTGCTTGCAAATACTTTATGCAAAATTGAGTTTCAACAGCATTTGTAGCTACAGCGTCCTTTACATCTGAACAACGTTGCTGCAGCTCAACCAAAGGTTAGTATAAATGAGGAAAAGAAGCTTCAACTTTTTTCTTTTTTTAAGTGAAATGTTCCTTTGGAAAACTTTTGGAATCCCGTGTGGGAGAATAATTCATTGTTACTAAGACATTACTAAATGAACTTATATATTGAAATATTTGAAGTCATTTGGATGGGAAATCCATGGACTTGCTTTCATGGAAATGTAAACAAACATTTCCGCGCAATCTACGATAACACAAGGAAATATAATGCAAATGCAGGGAAAGCAATTCTGCTGAAGACTGGCTTTATTGTTTCTGGGTAGTTGTATAGACCTATGCCCCAGATATTTTTGCCTCCCTAGGACCTAGTAATGCCCCCGGGTTTATCAAAGCAACTGGGGGAACCTGCCACCTCCCACTCAACCATGGCCAGGAGGACCTGTCGAGAATGCAAGGATCTGTCTTGTCTCTTTAAAGCTAAGCTGTCTTTTGCTGCTAGTATCTCTCAGGAATGGGCAGACGGTAGTCCTACAGCGGCTCCGGAGCATAAATAATTCAAGAGCCACGAAGAGGGTTTCTTTCCTTTCCTCCTTTCTTCTGCTCCACTCCCATCCTGGGCTTATAACAAATGTTAATTTAATCAATTGACAGTAAATCTGACACTGCTGACTCATAGCGGACGGTATCTCTTGGGGACTGTAACCAAGCTTTTGCCGTCTCATTTGAAAAGCAACAATGCAGAAGGCAGCTTCATCTTTACCTCCTTCGCTGGAGCAATGTTTTGAAAGAGGAGCACGGGCTGCAAGAAAATTGCTAAGAGCAGGCAGGCTTTTAGAAGGGAGAGGCATTGAAGCATGCTGGTTGGGGCGGGGGAGGTGGAACTGCATATAAGTTGTATCCCTTGTCTGTTTGACTGACAGTGACTGAGCAAACACAGGTAAAATCTGAAACCGTGTGTGGTTCAGTTCTGCAAGCTAATTAAGAAGCCTCTGACCTCCTACCATTTCCATACCAATGGAGAGAACCGATGTGCATATCTTTATTTCCCTCCATATCATATTACCCAGATTGCACAAATAGCACAAAGCCACCATTTGTAAACAAAGCTTACAGATAACAGTTATGCACTTGAACTAGCATACTGTAATATCATGAAGCTATCATATTCCACTACAAAATTGTAGAGATATTTAATATTGAAACCATAGAGACCTGTTGTGGCCCAGCAGGAGCCGTTGGAGCTGCCACCAGACTCCGACAGCGAGGGGCCCTAAGAGTCGGCTCTGGAGGATGTGAAGGACCCTGGACAGGGTTCCGACTCCGAGCAGGGTGCAGAGAGGCTGGTTGGCCACCAGGAGGCACCTGAGCCTTGGACAAGTGGGGAGGAGACAAGGGAGAGTGAGCCGGACGCCAGCAGTGAGTTGTTCCTGGATGCACGCCATCGAAGAGCTAATAGGCGTCAGGAACAATTACGCAATTACAGGAGGTGATTGCACTCAGCTGGTGGTCATTAGGCTCCTCTCCAGACTATAAAAAGGCTACTTGAACACACGCCACTCTTTGCAGAAGTCAATGCGGGATTGAATGTCGGACAACTTTGTATGAGCTTGGCAGGCTGGATTGCTGCCAAGCCTTATCTGTGTTTATTGCTGCCCAAGCTTCTCTGTGTTGGGTTGCTACCAAGGACCTGTTTGTCTGTTAATTAAATGCCATAATTTATCTCTGGCTCGGAGTGTGCTTTGGTGTGGAACGAGGGGGGTCAGAACAGAGACCTAGCTCTGACCCAAGCCAATGCATCATTTAATTAAATCAATGAGTATTAAATTAAGTTACAGATAAAAGAGGAAATCTTGGATTCCGTACATCTTTCAATATCGCTTTTTAAAAATTATTTTAGCCTGTTGTTCAGTATACACTGTTTCAAGCAACAAAGTATAGATGGTACAATTTCACGCTCTCAAGATAAATAGCAGGACTTTGAACTGATTCTAAAAAGCCCTGGTTTTCACTGGCACCAATATAGCTAGTAAAATATTGGTGTCACGTGTTCCAACAGTGTAGCAACCTTGAAGGAGCAATTTTTGTCTCCAAGGTCACCGTTTCCAACCTGTGCTGATAAAATGGCATGTCCTGGAAGACCATCAAATTTCCTAACTGGTCCCCTGTAGTGGGATAAAATGGATTGCAAATATCTGTACATATTCTGGTCTCTTCTGAAAAATAGAAATGAAGCTACATAGAGTTATATACACAGGTACGTGGCTACTGTTTGCTACATGCTCAGATTGCATGTTTACTGCATTAAGTGTATGCAGAAGTATATTTTTGGGAGAGCAATATAGCAATAGCAATAGCAGTAGACTTATATACCGCTTCATAGGCCTTTCAGGCCTCTCTAAGCGGTTTACAGAGAGTCAGCATATTGCCCCCAACAATCTGGGTCCTCATTTTACCCACCTCGGAAGGATGGAAGGCTGAGTCAACCCTGAGCCGGTGAGATTTGAACCGCTGACCTGCTGATCTAGCAGTAGCCTGCAGTGCTGCATTTAACCACTGCGCCACCTTGGCTCTTCAATATGATAAAACAGTTTTGAAGGAGCTTCATCATATGCTGTTTTGCACAAACCCGAATGGCCAAATTGAATCTTACACCCCAGTAGCAGAAGCATCTCCTAACCTCTCTTGAAACATAATACTTTTGACCAATTGACTTGAATGTTGCTTACCTATGAATTATTATCTTGCATTCTAGTAGCATAGATATTCCTCCAGTCATACAAAATCATAATATTTTCATCTTTCAAATGGTGGGACTCTGCATAAAAAGGAACATAAATATTTAAAATACTTGTATGCAATTTTGTCAGTTTAAAAAACCGTATGGAAAATACCTGTTCATAGAAAATAGTAGAGTGACTTCAGTTAAATCAGAAATACACTTAAACATGAGCCAGCAGTAACCAAAGAAGTTAAAACAATCCTTGGCTGTAGTGTATAAACAGAGGCATAGAATCCAAATCACATGATTTTGTACCACTTTGTAAATCCTTAGAAAGACCACACCTGGAATACTACATCCAGTTTTGGTCACCACATTACAAAAAAGATGTCGAGATTTTGGAAAAAGTGCAAAGAAGAGCAACTAGGATGATTAAAGGCCTGGAGGCAAAAACATATGAAGAACGGTTGCAGGAATTGGGTATGGCCAGTTTAGAGAAAAGAAGGACTTTTCTTCTAGGGGTGATACGATAGCAGTATTGAGGGGCTGCCACAAACAGGAGGGGGGTCAACTTATTTTTCAAAGCATCAGAAGGCAAGGCAAGAAACAATGGATGGAGACTAATCAAGGAGAAAAGCAACTTGGAATTAAGGAGAAACTTCCTAACAGTCAGAACAATTAGTCAGTGGAACAGAAGTTGCCTTCAGAAGTTGTAGGTGCTTCATCACTGGAGTTTTTAAAGAAAAGACTGGATAGCCACCTATTTGAAATGGTGTAGGGCAGTGATGGTGAACCTTTTAGACATTGAGTGCCTAAACTAAAGGAAGAGCCGAGGTGGCGCAGTGGTTAGAGTGCAGCACTGCAGGCCACTTCAGCTGACTGTTATCTGCAGTTCGGCAGTTCAAATCTCACCGGCTCAAGGTTGACTCAGCCTTCCATCCTTCCGAGGTGGGTGAAATGAGGACCCAGACTGTGGGGGTGATATGCTGACTCTGTAAACCGCTGAGAGAGGGCTGAAAGCCCTATGAAGCGGTATATAAGTCTAACTGCTATGGCTATTGCTATTGCTAAACTGCACGCTCACACATACCCAAACTGAAAGGGGCACGGACATGCATACATGCACAGCAGAGATCCAGCTGGCTGCTGGAAGGCAGGACATCCCAATACTGACACCATAGGAAGAGGTAAGATCTTTTTTTTTTCGTGAGCTTCTGTTTTGTCATTTTCAGGAAAACAGAAACTCACAAAAGAAACACCACAGAGATCTGACCTGGGGTGACAACATGCGTGCCAGCCAGAGGTGGGTTCCTACCAGTTCGCACCTATTCGGTAGAAACCGGTTCATCAAATCTACCAAACCGGTTAGAAGAGGTTCCACCAGTGGACCCGGAAAGCAGGCCACACCTACAGAAGAGGCTCCAAAATTTTTTGAAACCCACCACTGGTCCTTGGATGTGATTATTCTACACTATCATGCTCCTATTTATAAAACTCATAAGTCCCTCTGTGAAAGGTAAGGATGACTACGGCGTTTGTGGTGCAATCAGAACATTGTGTGTGTTGAAGTTGTTTTAACGCAAACCAAAGATGCCTTTTAAAAAACAAGTTTACATCCTATCCTTATGCATGCCAGTGCTGTGTGTGAGGTAATTTAAGGTGGTTCTGACAAGTGTCGTCGGCATCTTCATATCCGGTCACATGGGAGGCAAGCCACTCCCATCCGGTCACATGGGCAGCAAGCCACTCCCACAAAGGAGGCCACACCCACAGAGTAGGTTCGAACAATTTTTGAAACCCACCACTGGTGCCAGCAGAGAGGACTCTTGTGTCACCTTTGGCATGCATGTCGTAGGCTCGCCATCACAGGTGTAGCATCTCCTGCTTGAGCAGGAAGTTGGACTCGAATACCTCCAAGATCCCCTCCAGTTCTATTCTGATTGACTGAAGTATAAAGTTCAAGAGAAAGAAGAGCATATTCTATAGAACTTTCGGGAATGCTGGAAATTTCCCTCTGTTAAAAGGGATAGTGTCAAAAGAGGGAGCAATTCCCATGATTATTTGCTGATACAACAGTCCCAATATTTGTGTATGACATTTGGGTCAACCATAACTAATTTAGCAATAGTACTTGCCAGTATCCTTATCCCTCAGTTAAGGGAGTTTGATTCCCTTCTAGCTTTCTTCTCTAAATCTATAGCAAAACATAGGTATTTTGGAACATCAAATATTTCCCATTTCTCTAAGCCCTCTTTCACAAGAGGCAAATTGCCTAAGTTCATATATTCAACAAGGCTTGTATTGGGAGAAATATTGTAATTTCAGCATTAGACAAGGTAAGTGTGAATTTAGGAGACCTCTGCTATGGATCGGCATAAGATAATTACAGCTTCATGAGAACATGTCTTTAAAGTATGGTTAGCAAAGCAGCCCACCATTTAGAGAGATGATGGTTGAGTCTTAAGAGAAGGTGAAGCTTTTAATAAATCTGAATAAAGATGATCTGATTATCTAAATGGACATTGATGAAAGTAACTGTGAAAATGAAAGTGCAGATTTAATTATGAATATAAAGGCCAAAATGTAATGTCACAAAATCAGAATTTATCATTTGCATTGTTCCTAGTGTATATGAAAGTAGGAATTCATAAGTTGGGGATATTACATTCTATGATGGTCATAAAAAATAATTTTCTGTATAATGTTATGTGTAAAAAAAAAACTTTATTCTGCTAGATGGCATGAATGGATGGATGGGAACAAATTGAAAAGCTTTTGAAAAAGCAATTGGACCATGAGAAGTTCCAAGAATGAATAGGAATTGTGACCGATCGGTAAGTCACTACTTAGGAAAATATCTATTTCAAATATGTTACTTAAAATGAAAGACCAAGGGAATTACTGAAGGATGTAATGGTGATGAGAGGTTGTGAGATTTCTCTGTTTTTGGTAAAGTGTTAAAAGTGGATCATGAGAAAAATGGTCGTAGCAAAAAAGGAAAGTAAAAGGAACATGAATATAAGTTGAACAATTATATAAAGAACACATTTGATGGTTTATGTTAATCTTCTAACATAAAGTTAATGGAAGGATCAACAGAGTTATTAAGTGCCCCTGCAATGTGTAGAATTATGCTAATCGTGACCCGTCAAAACCGCGCTCAACTAAGCCGTGCCTGATTAAACCGCGTCGCTGATGTCATCAACAGGACGACAACAGCCAGCGCAGAGAAAGAAGGGCGCTTTAAATAGGGTTAGGGTTATGTTTAGGGTTAGGTTAAGGGTTAGGATTAGCTTTAGGGTTAGGTTAAGAGTTAGGTTTAGGGTTAGGTTTAGGATTAGGTTTAGGGGGGTTAGGTTTAGGTTTAGGGGTTAATTTTAGGTTTAGGTTTACAGCGTGCTTCTGTCTCCGCGCTGTTGTCGCCCTGTTGACGACGTCAGCGACGCGGTTTAGTCAGGCGTGGTTTAGTCGAGCGCGGTTTTGTGGTGGAATCTATGCTAATATGCTCTCTGTTGAGAATCTCATCAGCTCTGTCCAACTAGAACTTTCCAGTCTTCCCTTCCTCTTGATCCATCCATTCTTCTTTCATAGATTTATTTTGTCAGTCAAGTCTCATTCATTCTCTATATATGACCAGACCTCCCTGATTTATTTCGTCTTACTAGACACTGATATACATTGTTTGTATCACTGCTTCATTCTTGACCTTCTGTTCCTGTTCCTGACACAAACCTCTTAAGTCACCTGTTGTGGCCCGGCAGGAGCCGTTGGGGTTGCCGCCAGACTCTGACAGCGAGGGGGTCTTATGAGTCGGCCTTGGAGGAGGTGGAGGACCCTGGACAGGGTGTCGACTCCGGGCAGAGCGAGGAGAGACTGGTTGACCACCAGGTGGCGGCGGAGCCTTGGATCAGAGGGAGTGTTCAGGGAAACACTTGGGAGTTGTTGCAGGATGAACCCCATCGAAGGGTTACTCGACGGAAGGAACAACTGAGTACTTACAGGAGATGATTGCGAGCAGCTGTTGCTCATTGGGATCCTCTCCTGAGTATAAAGGGAACTGTTTGTGCCACGCCATGGTTGCAGGAGTCAACGTTCTCATTCACGTTCATGGTTCAGAGAAACCATCTTGGAGAAGTGGTTTGCTGCGAGAGTTTGTTTTTGCATTTGTTGCCAGAGTGTTTATCTTTGTTTCTTTCATTCCTGGATGGTGAAGGGGGGGGGGGGTCAGAACAGTCACCCATACTGCATTCCACTTACCGTTTTGCTTCCTCAGAATGTGCCACTATTGTTGTTTAATTTTAATGCCACCCTACTCTCACTTTTGTATACGCACGTAAAAGGTGAGCAGAGGCATGCTCTTATACGCAGCCATTTTCGCTCCTTTCAACAATATTTAAGTGCATACAATATTGCATCCTAACTTTCTACTGGTATTTGCATATCTTGTCAACATACAGTTGCAAGAATCCTACAGACTAAGAGATACCTAACATGCATCAAGTATCTATAGAGATATGTTTATTTATTACCATTCCACCTAATTAATTCCTTAATTGAGTTTCTTCCTGCTGTGCACAATAGGGCAATCAATTACCTTGTAGGGGCATAGGATACAGAATTGCTCTGGCTCCTTGCTTTGATAAGAAACATTGCAGGAGGGGGAGGGGGAAAGAAATAATTTCTCTTGACTTGCTGGAGAAAAGTGTTGCGGCTTCACTCAACTGCTAAGAAGGTCCAGGAGGAATGGTACTTCAGAGGATTCCTTCAACTTCCATTGAAAGAAAACCATCAGCCTCTCTCTGGAATTTGATCAGCTATACATTGAGGTATATATCATGTAATGCTAGAAATGTCTCAAAATTTATACAACCATACAAAAATTGTCTTTCTCCTTATCTATAATGTCAATTACATAAGGAAATGGTGTTTCACATTCATGTAACTGGGCAAATATACTGAAATCATTTTAATCTCTTAACGATCATATGTTCTGTTATTACAAACAGTTTTATAAAACCGAGTTTATAAAACTGTTGTGACTCAGCAGATGTCTGCTGTGAGTCCTTTCGGGATCAAGATTCATTATGCAGCTGGGGCTGGTTAGAGGCAAGTTTGGAGATAAAAGGACGGATGCTGCCACGCCCTAGTCGCTGGAGTCAACGTCGTTCCTTCGTGAGTGCCTTGGTTTGTACAACATTGCTTGAGTATTAATCGTGATTTATGCTTGTTACACTTGGATAAGTGCTTTGGTGTTTCATGTAAACCTGATCCGTGAAGACTGTGGAAGAAGTGCAGTGCTTGTAAGAGTTTTTTGTTTTGCATTCTTGTCGGAGACTTGTATTTATGTTATTTTGGGGCTCAAAGCCAGTTTGAACTGAATACTGATAAAGAAAGACTTCCTTTTAAGTTGCCTGCCTGTGTTTGTTAACGAGTCGTGAAGGGTGGGACAGAACATAAAACTATATATAGCATTTGAATTTTATCTCTCTCTACCCCAGGTTGATATTAAGAGTTCATACTTGAATTAATATTGGTGATATTAGTAGTGTTCTGTAGTTTTTGTGTTATTTCTCTGAGGATACTGAAAAAAAATGATGGACAGGCATCCTTTCTCTTGCAGGTTCCCATGCAGAATCAAATATAAAGAGATGCAGCATAAAGAGAGAGCACTTGAAAGTGACATTTTAGATGGCTTGGGGTATATGGTCCCCAAATCCTAGAAGACCAATTTCTCAAGCATAAAATATCCATTGCTGTCAGAAGGATCTTAGCAACAGGAAAATAATTGGTTTGTAAATTGCCTTAGATTGTTCTCAAGAGAGTTAGGCAATCCAGCATTGGGGTGGGGGGGGGAGCAGGTTTGAGTTGTGTTAGTGAATTCAAGATTTGAAAACACATCTGCTGCTAAATCAGTTTCCCTGAAACGCTGGCTGTCAATTTTCTCAGCTGCCATGTGGGTTGGATTTCAAGGCAAACGGTGTCATGGGATGCTTGGACAAAGCTCCGTTGGAGGGAGGCTGGGCTTTATGGAATGTTAGTTCTTGATGAGCTGCAACTTTTGCGCTGGTACTTCTGGTTCCACCACAAAACCACGTTCGACTAAAGGGCGCTCGACGAAACCGCGTAGCTGATGTCATCACAGCGCGACAACAGCGCGGAGAAAAAAGCACGCTGTAAACGCTAAACCTAAAATTAACCCCTAAACCTAAACCTAACCCCCCTAAACCTAATCCTAAACCTAACCCTAAACCTAACCCTAAACCTAACCCTTAACCTAACGCTAAACCTAATCCTAACCCTTAACCTAACCCTAAACCTAACCCTAACCCTTAACCTAACCCTAACCCTAACCCTAACCCTTAACCTAGCCCTAAACCTAACCCTAAACCTAACCCTTACCTTAACTTGAATCGGCTTGCTTTCAAAGCGCTATTTAAAGCGCCCTTCTTTCTCCGCGCTCGCTGTTGTCGCCCTGTTGATGACGTCAGCGACGCGGTTTAATCGGGCGCGCTTTATTCGAGCGCGGTTTTGTCGTGCCACGGGTGCTTCTACTGACAAGCATTGCTGAGAGCAGCCTCTGGAACACAATCAAGTGATAATTTCCAAATGTAAGGATGACTAATAGATGGGATCTTCTTCCCCCAAAAAAGAACTACTGAAACTTGAGCCCATTAACATGAAAGGTTATGAAAGGATAGCAGCTAAGCAAAGTAAGATCTGAGGCAAAAGCGTGCAAAATCATACATATGAATATATGACCAACCCCTTCCCCCCCCCCCCCGGTAACCCTCATCCCATAGTCCAATCTGCAAATCCCTTAGGTGTCATGTGAGTTCCATCTTCAAGGAGCATCATCAGGTTGGTATGCAGGGCGGTTGGCCTTGACCAACATGTGCAGCAGACGGTGAGAACAAAACTCCCTTTTTACAATCCCTCCTGTACTACAACTTCCCCTCCCAAATACCAAGCCCCCCCCCACTCCCCGTTTCAATGGCAGCCGAAAGCAAATAGCGAAGCAGAGACGGACACTCCTCTCATTTCTCTTTTGCACGCACCGTGTTCATTCTTTTCCTCTGATTAGATAAATATCTCTGAAATGATGACCCAGTGAGGCATAAATTGTCTAGTACATAACAATCTGAACAGTGGTGGGTTCCTACCGATTTGGACCGGTTCGGCCAAGCCAGTAGTGGTTTGGCGGTCTGGGTCATTGGAACCGCCAGCGATCCAGGCCTGCCGCGCCCCTGAACTGGTTCCCCGGGTGGCGGCGGTAGCACCATCTTCTTTTTCAGTTCTGTGCATGGGCAGCGCAATTTTAATTGCACTCTGCATGCACATGGAGCATGCATCAAGCATGCGCATGGAGCAGCACGCATCAAGCACATGCGCAAAGTGCATGCATGAGCAAAGGGGCAATAGTGCCTGCCGGAACCCACCCCCGAGAATGAGATTAAATCCCACTGAATTAAATACATAGAGCATGCTTTGAGAATGCGTAGCAATAGCAATAGCAGTTAGACTTATATACCGCTTCATAGGGCTTTCAGCCCCCTCTAAGCGGTTTACAGAGTCAGCATATCGCCCCCAACAACAATCCGGGTCCTCATTTTACCCACCTCGGAAGGATGGAAGGCTGAGTCAACCCTGAGCCGGTGAGATTTGAACCGCCGAACTGCAGATAGCAGTCAGCTGAAGTAGGTTTAGGTTTTAGGTTTTATTAGTATTTGTAGGCCGCCCTTTTCCCTGAGGGGACTCAGGGCGGCTCACACAAAAACCAGGGAGGGGGGGGATACAACATTGAGATAACAACATATAATAAAATAATAAGCACCATACATTCATCATTCGGGCGGGGTAATAATTCTTATCCCCAGGCCTGACGGGCGAGCCAGTTCTTCAAGGCTGTGCGGAAGGCTTGGACGGTGGAGAGGGTACGAATCTCCACGGGGAGCTCGTTCCAAAGGGTCGGGGCTACTGCTGAGAAGGCCCTCCTCCTTGTAGTTGCCAGCCGACACTGGCTGGCCGATGGAATGCGGAGGAGGCCTAATCTATGTGATCTTATAGGTCGGAGGGAAGTAATTGGCAGAAGGCGGTCTCTCAAGTATCCCGATCCACTGCCATGTAGGGCTTTATGGGTGATTAATAGCACCTTGAAGCGCATCCGGAGATCGACAGGTAGCCAGCGCAGCTCGCGGAGGATAGGTGTTATGCGGGTGAATCGAGGTGCACCCGCGATCACTCGCGCGGCTGCGTTCTGCACTAGCTGAAGTCGCCGGATGCTCCTCAAGGGCAGCCCCATGTAGAGCACATTGCAGTATTCCAGCCTAGAGGTCACAAGGGCCCGAGTGACTGTTGTGAGTGCCTCCCGATTCAGGTAGGGTCGCAACTGGCGCACCAGGCGTACCTGGGCGAATGCCCCCCTGGTCACAGCCGTTAAATGGTGGTCGAATGACAGCTGTGGATCCAGGAGGACTCCCAAGTTGCGAACCCTCTCTGAGGGGTGTAAATTTTGACCCCCCAGCCTGAGTGTTGGAATATTGGCCAAATCTTTGGGAGGGAAACACAACAGCCACTCGGTCTTTTCTGGGTTGAGCACAAGCTTGTTAACCCTCATCCAGTCCATGACGGCCTCAAGGCCCCGGCTCATCACATCAACCGCTTCATTGATTTGGCACGGGGCGGACAGATACAGTTGAGTATCGTCCGCATATTGATGGTATCTAATCCCGTGCCTGCGGATGATCTCTCCCAGCGGTTTCATGTAGATGTTGAATAGTAGGGGGGATAAGACCGAGCCCTGCGGCACCCCATAATTTAGGGGCCTAGGGGACGATCTCTGCCCCCCCACTAACACCGACTGCGACCTGTCCGAGAGGTAGGAGGAGAACCACCGTAGCACGGTGCCTCCCACTCCCACCTCCCACAGTCGTCGCAGAAGGATACCATGGTCGATGGTATCGAAAGCCGCTGAGAGGTCAAGGAGGACCAGGATGGAGGAATGTCCTTCATCTCTGGCCCTCCAAAGATCATCCATCAATGCGACCAAAGCGGTTTCTGTGCTGTAACCAGGTCTGAAGCCTGACTGGAAGGGGTCTAGATAGTTTGCTTCCTCCAAGGACCGTTGGAGCTGGAAGGCCACCACCTTCTCAACAACCTTCCCCAAAAAGGGAAGGTTGGAGACCGGGCGATAGCTGTTAAGAGCAGCTGGATCCAGAGATGGTTTCTTCAGGAGGGGTCTCACCACCGCCGTTTTCAGCGCGGCGGGGAAGTTCCCCTCCCGAAGGGAGGCGGCTACAACCGCCTGGATCCAGCCTCGTGTCACCTCACTGCAGTTAGTAACCAGCCATGAGGGACACGGATCCAGAACACAGGTGGAGGAACTTACAGCTCTCATGGCCTTGTCCACATCCCCGGGGGTAACGTCCTGAAACTCAACCCAGTGCTGTTCTACTTGGTCCCCCTGTGCCTCGGCTGGAACTGCGGGTGTGGAGTCCAAGTCCGACCGAAACCGAGCAATTTTGTCCGCTAGAAATTGGGCATATTCTTCAGCTCTGCCCTGCAGGGGTTCCCCCGTCTCCCTTTTGTTCAGTAGGGAGCGGGTTATCCTAAACAGGGCGGCTGGACGAGACTCAGCGGATGCAACCAGGGTGGCTATGTGCGATCTTTTAGCTGCCCTAAGTGCTCTGGTATATTCCCTGGTGCAGGTGGTTACCATTGCTCGGTTCGAATGCTGGCTGGAAGTCCGGACATCTTCAAGTTGTCAAAGTTGAGAAACATTGCTTTAAAGCTTTATGTTGTCTAAATAGTTGCCCATTTCAGCTTTATCAGTTGTTAGTCTCAGGCCTGGAGTTGGATCCTGGATCTTTGGCCATACTAATATTCTATTCTACTCTGCTGTTTCATTAGTAGGGATTTGAGAGGGGAAGAATAGTAAGGAGTAGAATGTGTTGTTGTCAAAATAAAATTCCTTTCTAGAATCCAAGGTCATCTTTTGTCTCTAGGCCTCTGCACCTGACCGGAACTGGATGGGTGGAACTGCCAGCGTGGCAGTGGAAGGTTGGACCATATCAGAGGTGGGTTCCTACCAGTTCGCACCTATTCGGTAGAACTGGTTCGTCAAATCTACCAAACCGGTTAGAAGAGGTTCCACCAGTGGACCCGGAAAGCAGGCCACACCTACAGAAGAGGTTCCAACATTTTTTGAAACCCACCACTGGTCCTTGGATATGATTATTCTACACTATCATGCTCATATTTATAAAACTCAGTGCCTCTGTGAAAGGTAAGGATGACTACTGCGTTTGTGGTGCAATCAGAACATTGCGTGTATTGAAGTTGTTTTAACGCAAACCAAAGATGCCTTTTAAAAAACAAGTTCACATCCTATTCTTATGCATGCCAGTGCTGTGTGTGAGGTAATTTAAGGTGGTTCTGACAAGTGTCGTCGGCATCTTCATATCCGGTCACATGGGTGGCAAGCCACTCCCATCCGGTCACATGGGTGGCAAGCCACTCCCACAAAGGAGGCCACACCCACAGAGTAGGTGCGAACAATTTTTGAAACCCACCACTGGACCATATGATAGACTTGTGGATGTGGGGGCAGGATCTTGAACTTTCAACTAGGTGGGGAAACCTCAAGAAGCTCAGATTTGGGGTTCTCCAGATGTGCCAGCATGATTCTCTTAATAAATTGGAACTTACTTTTGTCTTGGACTCTGATTTTATTTTGGGTGTTATTTGGAACTCTGACAGTTAGCAGCAAGAAACGTACCCCAAGAGAAAATTAAGACAAAGCTGAAAACAGTGTGCTTCAGGAATGCCACGTAAAATCTGAGGCTAGTTCTAGGACTTGGTTTTTTTTTAACTTTTCAGACTTTGCATTGACTCGTGAACCTCGGGTTTCTGCAAAGGTTGAAGGCAATCCAATGCATCTAAATTCAGAAAGGATTTGAACTGTTCTGAATTGACATAGGTACACCCAGGTACACCCACGTCACACCTATCCTCCGCGAGCTGCACTGGCTACCCATTAGTCTCCGGACCCGCTTCAAGGTGCTGGTCATTACTTATAAAGCCCTACATGGCATCGGACCTTGGTACCTGAGAGACCGCCTCCTGCCGATTACCTCCCTTAGACCGATTAGATCTCACAGGTTAGGTCTTCTCCGGATTCCATCTGCCAGCCAATGTCGGCTGACGACTTCCCAGGGGAGAGCCTTCTCTGTCGCAGCTCCAGCCCTTTGGAACAATCTCCCCGTGGATATCCGGACCCTTACTATCCTCCCAGCCTTCCGCAAAGCTGTTAAGTCCTGGCTGCTCCAGCAGGCCGGGGGGCTCTCGAAATATCCAGCCCCTCGGAAACTGTGACTGTTGTGTATTTTAAAGTGTTGTTTTGTCTATTTATCCCCTTCCCTTGTTTATTGTAAGCCGCCCGGAGTCCTTCGGGAGTGGGCGGCATACAAGATCAATAAACTCAAACTCAAACTCAAACTCATAATTCATGAATGTTATGGAATTTCACAGTTAGGATTAGGGTTAGGGTTACCCAGAACTAGGCTGCATCTCTTCGCTACTGTTAAATGGTCATCTGGATTTTTGAAGCTCACTTCTAGTAGCTCTTCACAAGTAATAATTATGTCTTATGGGTTGTTATGTATGATGAAGCTGCTCAAAAAATCTGAGAAGTATTTGGTTTCTAACTTCCCCCTTCTTAATACCTTGATCTGTTTGCCGTGTTTCTAAATATTTTTAGATATTTCTGCCCCCTTACAAACTGTATTGAAAATGTTTACATTACATGTATGCTGCTTCCATATTATACATATGGAAACAATTCTTGGTTGGATTTTGTTAAACTTCTGTTGTGAATATATGGTGTTAATCTTGCCATTTCTCCATATTCTTTAAGTTTGAAGTCAGATGTCATCAGAACAGGATCTTTCTTCCAAAATGTATTCTTGCTGCCATGACATTATGATATATCTTGTTGATATACTCTGAAATTATGCATAGTAAATAGATAGTTTATTAATTAATTGGTGATATCATCATAAATAAAAATAAAATACAGGATCTAATTTTGGCATAAAATAGAAAAAAGAAAATATAGTAATAAAATATATATGTGGTAAATGCAAAGAATCAACCTTCCAATAAATACATCACTTTTACAGGATACCTCAAATTGTTTGATGTAACAGGTTCTTATCTCAACTGTCTTAACTATAAACTTCACAGTTCTGCTCATAATGTATACATTAGAGGCCAGGAGGAAATAGGACGAGTTTCAACTCAGATCCCAGTAGGGTGTTCTTTCAGGTAGGGTTATTGTTGTGGCCCAGCAGGAGCCGTTGGAGCTGCCACCAGACTCCGACAGCGAGGGGCCCTATAAGTCGGCTCTGGAGGATGTGGAGGACCCTGGACAGGGTTCCAACTCCGAGCAGGGCGTAGAGAGGCTGGTTGGCCACCAGGAGGCACCTGAGCCTTGGACCAGTGGGGAGGAGACAAGGGAGAGTGAGCCGGACGCCAGTAGTGAGTTGTTCCTTGATGCACGCCATCGAAGAGCTACTAGGCGTCAGGAACAATTACACAATTACAGGAGGTAATTGCACTCAGCTGGTGGTCATTAGGCTCCTCTACAGACTATAAAAGGGCTACTTGTACTCACGCCCCGCTTTGCAGAAGTCAACACAGAATCAAATGTCGGAGAACATTGTTATGAGCTTGGCAGGCTGGATTGCTGCCAAGCCTTATCTGTGTTTATTGCTGCCCAAACTTGTCTGTGCTGGTTTGCTGCCAAGGACCTGTCTGTCTGTTAATTAAATGCTGTAATTTATCTCTGGCTCGGAGTGTGCTTTGGTGTGGAACGAGGGGTGGGGTCAGAACAGTTATTAAATATTTAAGCCTAAAGGTGGGAATATCATTGACAGATAAAGAAAATATGAGCAGTATGTTCAATGGCTAGGGCACCACATCTACATACCCTCTCATGATATGGCAGGTGATAGAAGTGCTCATATTTGACCATGGAATCCAGCAACTCAGATCTTGCTCCAGAATAGGCCCTTCTTAAGCACTGTGTCAAACTCATTGATGGGTATTTTCTCAAACTGGAAAATCGTTTTGTTCTTAGCTGAACAACTTAAAAATCTATTTTTGCCAATAACTCCATGCCACTTTGAACACTTAACATCTAGAGATCTGAATTTTTTTTAAAAAAATCTCTAGCTTGGGAGTTACGTGAGAGTAAACCCTGAGTAACCCATGCTGTGAAATAACTTGGGTGAGTCGGGTTACCCAGGAAATGGGCTGAGCCATTCTTATCTATTATGCCAAACCGATTTTGGGTACCTTATTGGGATCCACTGCATGGGTCCTCTGCCAGGGTTGAAGAATTATACATAGTAAAAAAAAGTGATTCCTTTTCAAATTTAATTTTTCTATATAATGCTATGCATATAATTCCAATATTTTGAGAAGTTTTTTAATGTCCACAACATGGGATAAAATGTTCCTCCCATTTCATGGCATTTATTATGTGATTTCTCTACCTTGGAGATTTTTTGATGGATTCTGTACCATCTGTAAAACATTTTACACTGTTTTTTGTTTTTTGTTTTTTAGATTGCAGCTTGAAGTGGAATTTATGGATTTGGTCTATAATTCTTTCTATCATTGTTGATTATGGCTTTAAGTTTTGCATCCATTTTATCATGCATTTTTAAATTTTGTTTTGTCTCTGTGTCATATCTGAGTTTGTATATGCATTAAGAGCCGAGGTGGCGCAGTGGTTAGGGTGCAGTACTGCAGGCCACTTCAGCTGACTGCTATCTGCAGTTCGGCGGTTCTAATCTCACCGGCTCAAGGTTGACTCAGTCTTCCATCCTTCCGAGGTGGGTGAAATGAGGACCCAGACTGTAGAGGCGATATGCTGACTCTGTAAACCGCTTAGAGAGGGCTGAAAGCCCTGTGAAGCAGTATATAAGTCTAACTGCTATTGCTATTCTAATAGATTGTTTTGGTATTGTATAAATTCTGCCATTTTTCTCAATGTCCTTCTGTCATTCTTATAACCATATTTTATCTTTCCAACAATTTATAAATACATCAAACATAATATGTTCCAGCCTCCACTGAATAATTCTTGCTGGGTCTTTAGTCAATTTATTGGATCTGAGTGGTAGACTGGGATAACATTTTTCTTACTGTAATTATTTCCAATATAAAAAGGATTTGAAGGATTACATTAAAATGCATTTTGGATTTTCCCAAATGTAGTTTTTTATGGACATCTAAAGGCTGTTACTAAAGTTGATATTGGTATATTGCATAAATAAAAAATAACTTGAAATCTTATATTGTCAATTAGTTACATTGACAAATAAACATTTAAGAATATCAAGTATAGTGCTTATGATCTTAAAAAGAGACTTTTAAATTGTTTTTCATATTTATTAGACAGTTTAAAGAACATTTAGGAATGGTTGGCTGACAACCTAATACCCTGGAAGTGTAAAATCATTAAATGGATACTTACATATATGACAAGATGTTATTGATCGGTTTATTTTAATGCTCATACATTGTCAAAGTAATTTGGAGAAGAGAAATGGTATTTAAAGATGTTAACTACGATATTGAATAACATATTCAATATTTGGAAGTTACTAAGTCAGATCCTGGTTTGAAAGCTTGATCTTCATGAGCCTTGATGGTGCAGTGGTTAGAGTGCAGTACTGCAGGCTACTTCTGCTGACTGCCGGCTGACTGCAATTTGGCAGTTCAAATCCCACCTGCTCAAGATTGATTCAACCTCCCATCCTTCTGAGATGGCTAAAATGAGGATCCAGATTGTTGGGGCAATATGCTGACTCTATGATCTACTTAGAGAGGGTTGTAAGGTACTGTAAAGTGGTATATGTCTAAGTGCGATTGCTAATATTCGAAGAAGTTTTGATGTATGAGGTTTATAATGGAGTAAAGAATATTATTCTTTTACAGTAGAAAGATGCCACTAGCCTGGATTCATGGAGTTGGATTGGTGACGTGTGATTCTCCCTGCTCATGAAGTGCTCTCTAGCAATGGATTAGAAAGATTGACCAATATTATTCCAGGTGGTCAAGTTTTAATGCTATCGGTTTGTAAGCAGTAGATGATACAGCATAGTCTTGTTTCTTTTTTCTCCCTTCTATTATTCTTTTTCTTTTCGTTTACTCTTTTCTGTTTGCTTTTTCTCTGCTGCATTAAACTAAATAAAGCCTAGGAAACAAGAGATTCTTAAAGATGATTCTGCAACCTATGATTTGTAAGCAGGAACACACAGCCCTTGGTAAACACCCATCATTTGGAGAAAAAAACCAACCTAAGGAAATTGAAACATTATCATCCCTTTCACAAAACGGCTGTTGCTGTTTCCACAGACATCTTGATAGCGCTGACCATGTGCCTCTCCAAGAGGTCTCATTTGATAAATCAAGTGCTTCAGAGAACAGCAGGACATACAGCACAGCGGTTAAAAGGAAGGAAAGTACTCAGATCCCAAAGGATCTAAGATGACCATTCCTTGCCTGTTTCCATAAACAGCAGCCACACGAAAGCCCTAGCAATCAGGATAATGTGAGCCAGATCTGGCCAAGGAAAAAGCCATGCTTTGACATTGGTGGGCTGTTGTCATCATTGAAACCTGTCAGTTGCCAGAAAAGCAGGCCCCGGGGAGCTGGGCTGAGCAGACAGACAAGGAATGGCTTGGTGGCTGGGGAATTGGGTTGAGATGCCTGGATAGTGGGAGTAGGCTGTTGAAAAGGCTCCGAGGGGGAAAAGGCATGTGTTTGCTTTTGTCTCCTGTCCATCAGCCCCACTCCTGGGAAGAAGCCCACCTTCCCCCATGCCGAAGTTAGGAGAGGGCTGCACGTCTCTGGCCTGGGTCCCGTTCCCCCCCCCCCCCCCGGCAGAAGCACTGCCTGAGGACATTTTGCATCTCTCTTGGAAGCTGCCGCCCTAAGAGGCTTTGGAGTGGAGGAGGCTTCACCATTGTCTTTCAACAAATCTGTCTGCTGGCGAAACCAGGGGAAGAAATTCATGATTTCTGCACATAGGTGGAAAGGAATTGCAATTTATTGGTTCCAAAATATAAGAACTGGGCAAAGAGAGAGAAAAGGAGAACTTGGAATTCTCAACCTTGAGAGTATTTTGTGATTCTGAGAATTAGACTATCCTCTGGTGTCAGCAGAATTCAGTGCTACACAATTCCTCACTTTTAGTTTTGAAGAAAACGACTATTCCTTAAGTTTTTGTGGGGGAGAAATAATAAGACATAGCAGTGAAGGGATAGGACTTTACCAGTGCTTGTCCTGGGTTAACTGGCTGTTATTTGCTTGACTGGAGAGGATGACAAGGCTTTTTAAATAAATGAATCACTGCAGGTTTTTTATCTATCTATCTATCTATCTATCTATCTATCTATCTATCTATCTATCTATCATGCCTTAAATGCATGCTTCTCTGGATAAAATAGAATTTCAATTCAGTTGGAACAATAAATAAGTATAATCATATTAGGCATTGTGAGGACTGAGAAGGAAGCAAGCAGAGAATAGATGCATTCAGAGCATGCAAATATCATCTTGGCTTTAAACCTCTGTTAAATAGTGTGTCAAAGTGATAATAAGAAGGAATAACATGGTTCATTAAAGCTAACATTTGTACTGAGGCACTGCTAAAAGATTTTGGGCTTTACTTTTGATCATCTCTGTTTCATATTTCCAAAAATCAACATTAGAGATCTACATATTGGGTCATTTATCAGATTTCCAAACCAGGACCTTGTTCATTTTAATCCCACAAAACCCTGCCCAGTATCTGCAGAATCAAGATATAAGACATATAAGAAGAAGAAAAAGAGAAAAGAAAATTTAGAAATAGAAGAATAGTAGAATGATATGATCCAATAGAATGAAATAATGTAAACAAGGTAAAATATGTTTGAACTAAAATGTGTGGGAATTATATTAAGAACTTTAAAGGTGTAAAATAATTATGTCATGTTGATTATATAAAATTGGAAATCTGAAGACTTATGTGGTCGAAAAGAAATGATAAATGGTTTATTTTTAAAGAGAAGGGGAAATTATATTGTTTGTATATGTTAAAAACTAGAAATTGGAAAATATGAGAAGAAAAGTAATATGGCTAAAATTGGAAATAATGGAAATATAATGTAAAATAAATTATGTTTTTTGTGGAAATGTTAAAGGGGGAAGCCAGACAACAATCTGTTCACAAAAGAATTTTTAGTATGCAACAAAAATTAATAAAAAACTTTTTTTTAAAAAAAATCGTTTTTGTGTTCCCTTTACTGTATTTAATATAGTCATTCGTCTTCCTCTTCTATCTTCTCAGGCCTTCGAAAACATGCAGGTATTTGTAGGTACTACTAAATGTACATCGGATGTAACAAACTTTTTACTTTCTAATATACCATTTTTGTTCCACTCTGTTTGTTGAAATGAACCTCTTAAATAGCATCCTATTTAAATCCTAAAGCCACAAAGTAGATCTCTTCCTCATTAAAGAGCTCACAACTGTTTCTTAGAATCTCCAAAGCTTGCAATTATTCAAGCAAATTGATGGGAACTTTACTAAAAATGCATTAGTTGGCTACTTCCAGGTGGAAGCAGGGGGCCAAGCCAGGGCACCGCATTGGCCTGCTGGGTCATCTAGAAACATTGAACATCCTCCTATGCCACAATGGAGGAGGGTACTGGACAGAGGTGGGTTCCTACCAGTTCGCACCTATTTGGTAGAACCGGTTCGTCAAATCTACCGAACCGGTTAGAAGAGGTCCCACCAATGGACCCGGAAAGCAGGACACACCTACAGAAGAGGCTCCAATTTTTTTTAAAACCCACCACTGGTCCTTGGATAGGATTATTCTACACTATCAAGGTCATATTTATAAAACTCAGGGCCTCTGCGAAAGGTAAGGATGACTACTGCGTTTGGGGTGCAATCAGAACATTGCGTGTGTTAAAGTTGTTTTAACGCAAACCAAAGATGCCTTTTAAAAAACAAGTTTGCATCATATTCTTATGCATGCCAGTGCTGTGTGTGGGGTAATTTAAGGTGGTTCTGACAAGTGTCGTCGGCATCTTCATATCCGGTCACACGGAAAGCAGGCCACTCCCATCTGGTCAAATGGGCGGCAAGCCACTCCCACAAAGGAAAACAGGCCACACCTACAGAAGAGGTTCCAAAATTTTTTGAAACCCACCACTGATGCGTGCGCGCGCACACACACACACACACACACTCTCTCTCACACAGAGAGAGAAAGAGAAAGAAAGGAAGAAAAAGTGAGAGAGAGATGAAAGAAAAAAAGGAAAAAGGGACAGAGAGACAAAAGGAAGGAAAGAGAGAGAGAGAGAGAGAGAGAGAGAGAACACATGGCTGGCAAGCCACTCCCACCAGGTCACATGGCCGGCAAGCCACTCCCACAAAGGAGGCCACACCCACAGAGTAGGTTCGGAAAAATTTTGAAACCCACCACTGGTACTGGAGGGCTAGAAAGGAGTGTTGGCAAGCTCCTTCTGTAACACAGAGGAAGATGCAGCTGCCTGCTTTAAAGAGTTCCTATAAGGTTAAAAACACTGAGGGACTGTTAAAGTAATTATGCCTAGCATTGAGGGCCTTTTTAATGGGATGAGGCATAGCAATGTGTGGGTGTGAGTGTAAATAGACACACACACACAAAACGCTCCTAGAATATGATTTTGACATATATCAAAATCAATTCAGAACCCAAGATTTTTACCAGATGGCAATGTTTTATTTGTTATTTTTATGCTATTTAATTTATTTACATACAATAACAATATTGTTTTTTTGTCACGAAGCATTAAATGCTGGAAGCTATGTTGTATTGTATTACTTAGAGCACACTTTTTTGTGATGGATATGCCTTTGTCTACCTATTTCTAATGCTCAACCTGAGGGCTGGCCTTAATGTAGCCAAGATGGTGCCATCAACTCATGTAAAAAAGATCTGAGCGGAAATGAGGAATTCTCAATTTTTTACAGAAGCAGAACAAATCTGGAAACATAATTTGGCCTTCCCCACTTATTCAATCCCTGATCCCAAATACAACTTGTTCTCTGGTGGATTCAAAGAAGTTCTGTGTCTCCCCGCCTGAGCCCAGCTCTGCCCTTTCCACTGACATGCCTCAGCAAATAAGGCCTATGATGCAACCCAAGCTGGAAATGAACCAGAATCCCCAAGGAAAATGCTTGTGACTCATGCTTCTGAGGACTCTCGTCTGCATCATTCTCCAATGATTTAGACTCGAATGATGCCATCGAGTCATTATTGCATAGAGGGAGTAATTCCAAATCGGATCAGTGCAGCCTCATTTCTCCTACGCTCCCCTCCTGCCTTGGGAGGCTTAGGGAGAATATCTTTCTGAGCTTCCAGCTGCTGATTATACTTATCACTGTGATGGTGAAAATGCAGAGGTGGGTTCCTACTGGTTCGCACCAGTTCAGTAGAACCGGTTCGTCAAATCTACCGAAACGGTTAGAAGAGGCTCCACCAGTGCAGGGGTGGGTTTCTCGCCCTGTCCCAACCGGTTCGGTTGGAATGGGGCCGGTGGCGTCCTCGTGCACGCACGCAGCGCACGCATGCGTATTAGCGTCTGTGCGATGCTCCAGCTGCTCCTGGAGGATCGCGCAGGCGCTGTATGCGTCCTGTGCATGCATGGAAGCGCAGAACTCATCAAAACCAGGTAAGGAGCGCGGGCGGGTGGGTGGGCCAGTCGCCGTTCCCGGAAGTTACTTACTTCCGGGTTCGCCGACCAACCGGTTCGCAGGGACCGCTGCGAGCCGGTTGAAACCCACCCCTGCACCAGTGGACCCGGAAAGCAGGCCACACCTACAGAAGAGCTTCCGAAAAATTTTGAAACCCACCACTGTGAAAATGATATTTGTGACATGGGCTTTAAAAGCGCCCACTCCATGGTTTGGTTTGGTTTATTGGATTTATATGCCGCCCTTCTCCCAGGGACTCAGGGCGGCGTACAACATTAAAAAAAAACACATATTACAAAAGTTGAAAAAAATTAGATAGAATATCCAAAAAACAAACCCGATTAAGATTAATGTTTTTAAAAAACCGATTAAAATTAACAATAATCAATCATTTATTTTGTTTTGTTCAGGTAAAGGCTGGCTTGCTGGAAAAGCCAACTTTTTAGGGCGCGTCGGAAGGACCGGAGGTCGGGGATTATATGAAGCTCCGGGGGGGGGGCAGCTCATTCCAGAGGGAAGGCGCTATACCAGAATATACTCCTGGTATATTCAGAAAAGGTCTGTGTATATATTGTAATCAGTTGAGTTGGCAACCGTCAGAACTCAACTTACAGGGTCTGCATTTGTAAAGGAAGCCTAGTTTGCAAGGATGTTCAGTGTTTATATATGGTGGCTGACAGCAATTGGGCCAGTTGTTCATGAGCCGAGGTGGCGCGGTGGTTAGGGTGCAGTACTGCAGGCCACTTCAGCTGACTGTTATCTGCAGTTCAGCGGTTCTAATCTCACCGGCTCAAGGTTGACTCAGCCTTCCATCCTTCCGAGGTGGGTGAAATGAGGACCCAGACTGTTGGGGCGATATGCTGACTCTGTAAACCGCTTAGAGAGGGCTGAAAGCCCTATGAAGCGGTATATAAGTCTAACTGCTATTGCTATTGCTATTCACCTCTATACAACAGCTGGGTGAATCTGGTCCTTCTAACCCCCCCAAAGCTGGCATAGCTGGCAAATCCTCAAACCTGACAACTGTAGGGGTAGCCTCCTTTTCCATCCAGAGCTGTGTTTCTCAAAGTTAATAATTTTAAGAGATGTGAACCCCACAGTGTGTTGGCTGGAGTAGAGTCTGGGAATCCACGTTCCACACATCTTAAACTTGCCTAGAGCAACCTCCTGCCTCAACGATGTTAGGAGGCTCAAAATAACTCTAGTTATTTTGGACACATTTGATATTCAGACTTGCTTTTCATGTCAGATAAAGCAACATAAGGAGGGCATTTTCCATTAGTTATGTTGAAATGCCTTTACATTCACGAAATGTTGTATATCAACTACAACCGACTGTCAAACATGCGTTGAGGAATACGCTTGGGAAAGCAAACCCTGCTGCCTCGTGAGCGTAGAGTCCACATCCTTATTGTTTTCAGCTTTCACGCTACTCGTCCACAGTCCTGCCGTGGTTCCACTTGCTGCAGGAAGAGAAAATAATGCCAGAAAATCAAGCCAGCAGCTGTTGTACAGAGATAACCATTATTAAACTATTCCCCGAGCAGCCGTTTCGTTAGGAACTTCAATTTGCTATTTCCTACCCCGCTGGATGTCCCAGGTCTGCCATTTCTACTTTTCAGAACAATCTCCTCCTCCCCTCCAGCCTCCTCCGGCCGTGGAGCTGAATGGCGCTGCTGCCTTTCAGAGGGTAGTTTAGAGGGTAACCAGAGAAGCCTTGTCTCCAGATGACAGCAGGCTCTGGTTCCTTTGTTTGCTTGTTAGAAAGCAAGCGCCAGTCACCTCTGATCTGCGAAGACCTTCCAGAAAACATCCTTTCTTTCCCATTGTGGGAATTTATTCCTCTTCAAATTTTACCTATGGTTTTTGTTTTTTTGAAAATTTTATTAATTTCATATATACATTCACAATTATGTGATCTCATAACTGTTATTAATAATATGTATTTATAACAATTTTCCCCCTACAGTTGACAATATACTTGAAATTGCTTTCTTACTGTCCCATAACTCCATCTTATCTTACAACATTCCTACTACTTCTTCCTTCCTTCCCTCCTTCCTTCCCTCCTTTCTTCTCTCCTACTCTCCTTCCTTCTTCCTTCCCTCCCTCCTTCCCCCTTCCCTCGCCCCTTTCTTCTCTCCTTCTCTCCTTCCCTCCTTCCTTCCCTCCTTTCTTCTCTCCTCTCCTTCCTTCCCTCCTTCCTTCCCTCCCTGCTTCCCTCCCCCTTTCTTCTCTCCTTCTCTCCTTCCCTCCTCCTTCCCTGCTTCCTTCCCTCTTTCCTTCCCTCCTTTCTTCTCTCCTCCTCTCCTTCCTTTCCCCCTTCCTTTCCTCCTACCTTCCCCCCTTCCTTCTCTCCTACATTCCCTCCTTCCTTCCCTCCTTTCTTCTTTCTTTCTCTCCTTCCTTCTCTCCTTCATTCCCTCCTTCCTTCCCTCCTTGCTTCCCTCCCTCCTTCCTTCCCTCCTTCCTTCCCCCCTTTCTTCTCTTTCTTCTCTCCTTCCTTCCTTCCTCCTCTCCTTTCCCTTCTCTCCTTCCCCTTCCTCCCCTCCACCTATGGTTTTTAAACAGGTCTCTCTTCATCCAAATCAGCATATGAAAAGTGAGTGGGAAACATTTATTCTTCTCTTCTTTGTGTTTGGGATAAATGTTCTCTTTCTAGGTGAAAGTCCACTGCACTCCAGAAGACAGATTTAATAATAAGTGACTTTCTAAACAATGGAATAGCAATAGCAATAGCAATAGCAGTAGACTTATATACCGCTTCATAGGGCTTTCAGCCCTCTCTAAGCGGTTTACAGAGAGTCAGCATATTGCCCCCAACAATCTGGGTCCTCATTTTACCCACCTCGGAAGGATGGAAGGCTGAGTCAACCCTGAGCCAGTGAGATTTGAACCGCTGAACTGCTGATCTAGCAGTAGCCTGCAGTGCTGCATTTAACCACTGCGCCACCTCGGCTCTTACATGGGATGGGATGGGATGGGATGGGATGGGATGGGATGGGATGGGATGGGATGGGATGGGATGGGATGGAATAGAATAGAATAGAATAGAATAGAATAGAATAGAATAGAATAGAATAGAATAGAATAACAGAGTTGGAAGGGACCTTAGAGGTCTTCTAGTCCAACCCCCTGCCTAGACAGTAAACTCTATACCATTTCAGACAAATAGTTATCCAACATCTTCTTAAAGACTTCCAGTGTTGGAACACTCACAACTTCTGGAGGCAACTTCTGTTCCACTGATTAATTGTTCTAACTGTCAGGAAATTTCTCCTCAGTTCTAAGTTGCTTCTCTCCTTGATTAGTTTCCACCCATTGCTTCTTGTTCTACCCCCAGGTGCCTTGGAGAATAGCTGAAAGATGTTTTTTCCACCATCCTCTCACCCAGCAAGTCCCAGCATTTCTGAAAGAGAGCCAGACGGATTGGATCCATTTCCCTTCAGCTCATCTGATTAAAGACTCAAGATTAGCAATAGCAATTCTGGGAATGATCCTCATTGGCACAAAAGGGACATGTACACACAAACCTTTTAGGACAACCTCGGACATTTTTGTGCAAAAATAAGGCAAGAGTTCCTATAAAAGAAGAATCCATTGTGTTTACGGAATCCAATAGTTTTTTGGCTTGTCTGTACAGATGCTTAATTGTTGTGGCCCAGCAGGTGCTGTTGGAGCTGCCACCAGACTCCAACAGCGAGGGGCCCTATGAGTCGGCTCTGGAGGATATGGAGGACCCTGGACAGGGTTCTGACTCTGAGCAGGGCTCAGAGAGGCTGGTTGGCCACCAGGAGGCACCTGAAACTTGGACCAGTGGGGAGGAGACAAGGGAGTGTGATCCGGATGTCAGCAGTGGGGAGGAGCTAAGGGAGTTGTTCCTGGATGCCCGGCATCGGAGAGCTAATAGGCGTAAGGAACAGTTGCGCAGTTACAGGAGGTAATTGCACTCAGCTGGTGGTAATTACGCTCCTCTCCAGACTATAAAAGGAATACTTGTGCACACGCCCCTTTTGCAGAAGTCAACGCATTAACTAATGTTGGAGAACAGTATTATGAGCTTGGCAGGCTGGATTGCTGCTAAGGCTTATCTGTGCTGGATTGCTGCCAAGGACCTGTCTGTCTGTTAATAAATTCCATAAAATATCTTTGGCTCGGCGTGCTTTGGTGTGGGACGAGGGGGGTCAGAACACTTAATTATATGCAAAATGTTTTTCCATCTGTACCCCAAATGCAGCATACTTCATACGGTTGTTGTGAAGGTAAAATGTGTTGGTCCCTCTGTCCACTGATTGAGTAGAGTGTAAAGGCAAAATTAATCCAATGAATACAACAAACATCAACATACATGGGTAAAAGAGCCGAGGTGGCGCAGTGGTTAGGGTGCAGTACTGCAGGCCACTTCAGCTGACTGTTATCTGCAGTTCAGAGGTTCAAATCTCACCGGCTCAAGGTTGACTCAGCCTTCCATCCTTCCGAGATGGGTGAAATGAGGACCCGGATTGTTGTTGGGGGCGATATGCTGACTCTGTAAACTGCTTAGAGAGGGCTGAAAGCCCTGTGAAGCAGTATATAAGTCTAACTGCTATTGCTATTGCTAAACGGGTGCCTCCAGAGCACTAGGATACCAGAATTGCGAAACTAAATGCTGTGGTCAGTATATAAGGAGCTCCAAGACCATGCCGTGAACAGTGAGCAACAAGGCCAGAGTGGTCATGATTTCCCCATCCATCAGAGAATCAATCCAATAACTTCTGCTCAATCCTCATGATTGTGCTATTAAGCTGCCCTTAGAGAAGCTCTGTAGCAGAATACAGCTGGCTCAGTCGGCAAATATTAGCAGCCCAGGAAAGCCTTTAACAAGCTGCAATCCTTCACCGGCCTTTTAAAGCCTGGCCCTTAAAAAGCAGCTGTGGCTGTGGCCAATACAACTTTGAAAACCTTGACCTATTGCTTTACTACCTCAGGTGCTTTTGGCCCAAAATTAATCACAGCAGGGGCTCAATCAATCTACTAGATCAATAGATGCCATTTAGGCTGCCTCTTCCTGGGGCTGTCCCTAGGGAAGTTTGAGGACCTCTGACCTTTTCTTTGGGGCCTGCTATGATGGAGGGGATCAGAAATTCAATAAGGATGTTTTAGCTGGTCAATGATTCCTTACAACCTTCCTTTTACCACTGGTGTAGGACTAGGTCTGCCTCTGAAAAATACACCTGTACACCTGGAGGTTCTGTCTGCCAATTCAGTTTAGTGTTTGTTAACTTTAGTCACTGATAGAAAACATCCACAATTTGTTTCGTCTATGCAGACATAAGGAATCTATGATGAAAAGCTGATGGTTTGGGAGAGCTGGCAGTGCTTTCACAAGGAGTGTTTTATCTGGTTTAGTAAACAATGAAACCAGAGTTTAATGATGTTAGCCTGCTGTAGTTATATAGCCTATTCTTAGTATGGTTCAGGTTTATGATGCCATCCCTTTTAGCAGATTCACAGCGTTAAGGGTAAAAACTCCTCCGAATCCCATCTGCCGGCCAGTGTCGACTGGCGACTACCCGGAGGAGAGCCTTCTCTGTGGCTGTTCCGACCCTCTGGAACGAACTCCCCGTGGAGATTCGAACCCTCACCACCCTCCAGGCCTTCCGCAAAGCCCTTAAAACCTGGTTGTTCCGACAGGCCTGGGGCTAAAGAGCTGTTGCCCCCGTCTCGAATGGTATGACTGTTGTGAGTTTTAAATTATATATTGTTATGTTGTTGTTTTTAAATCTTTTGTCTGTATCCCCCTCCCCGGTTCGGGTTGTGAGCCGCCCTGAGTCCCCTTCGGGGGAAAAGGGCGGCATAGAAATTTAATAAACTGAAACTGAAACTGAAAAACAGTTGTATTTTAAGCATGTCACGGCTTTGGACAATTGCCGTTCCATTTGGGGTTGTTTCTTAACTTTCTGGTGCCCCTTTTCAATACCTTGCTTTGTCTAATTTACGGCAAAGAAACCAATCAAAGTTAAAACTTGTGGTGGTGCTTAGGATAAACTAAGAGCCGAGGTGGCGCAGTGGTTAAATGCAGCACTGCAGGCTACTTCAGCTGACTGCTATCTGCAGTTCAGCTGTTCAAATCTCACCGGCTCAGGGTTGACTCAGCCTTCCATCCTTCCGAGGTGGGTAAAATGAGGACCCGGATTGTTGTTGGGGGCAATATGCTGTAAACCGCTTAGAGAGGGCTGAAAGACCTATGAAGTGGTATATAAGTCTAACTGCTATTGCTATTGCTATAACGTTAATTTTCTTCAACCCCAGACAAGACCTCTTTGGGAAGATCGGATGGAAATTATAACAGTGTCTGAGAGACCACCATTGGAATACTGCTGCCCTTCTCAAGAACTCCCCCAAAATTAAGCCAGTCTTGCTCATGAATTATATAGGATGCAAACAGATGTTGTGTCACTGGCTGAATCAGCTGCTTAGCCCTTGATTCCCATTGCCTCCAAAGGGCTCTGAGAAGAAACAGGTGACCAGGCCCTGCTGCTCTTTTGGACCGAAGCTAAAGCATTATTTGGACTCCTCCTCCAAGTCCATCTTCAGAGTCTTCCATTCCCTTCCATATGCGAGCCCCCATTGTCTGTCTGGTGCCTCTGCATTTTTCATGAGCTGTCACATTACTAGACATTGCCCCTCATCAAAATCACAGCAAAGCACATGTCTAGAGGTTGTGGCCATCCTGGAATCACTGTACATCACTCCTTTCGTGTTTAGCATATCATTATTGGCATTGATTTCAGTGTACCTATTTTTGTAACTACAGACATAAATATCAGTTTTCTGGTGTCTAATAAAAGGCATGCTATTCTGTCTATTAAATACTGCAAGCCCAGTGGAATATGAAGTAGCCTTTCTCAACAGGAAGTATAGGAAAGGAGAATAGCAATAGCAATAGCAGTTAGACTTATATACCGCTTCATAGGGCTTTCAGCCCTCTCTAAGCGGTTTACAGAGTCAGCATATCGCCCCCAACAACAATCCTGGTCCTCATTTCACCCACCTCTGAAGGATGGAAGGCTGAGTCAACCTTGAGCCGGTGAGATTAGAACCGCTGAACTGCAGATAACAGTCAGCTGAAGTGGCCTGCAGTACTGCACTCTACCCACTGTGCCACCTCGGAAATGGTACAATGATTCCAAAATACAAGCAATTAATCCATAGGGACCAAAGATTGTATAGCTGAGTATAATATTGCATAACATCAACGTTTCCAAAATGGGATTTTTGTAAGCTGGCTACTTTTGCTTACATATCGCTTGGTTAAAACCTTGTTTCTACTCTTGAGAAACAGAAAAGCCAGAGATAAAAAAAGTTTGTTTACATTTATTGCTGGAAATTCTTCTTAAGGACACATGTTGCAACTTCATGCACGGAGTTTGCTGTTAGATTTCTTTTGACATACAAGGCACAAGAGCTTCAAATGCTTCTTTCCAATATGAACATTATGCACTGTTTATGCCTTTATTACAGAACTTTTTATTGCCTCATTTTCCTCCAGATGCTTTTAAAAGATGGTCCAGCTTGTTAGATGCTTGATCCATTCCCAAAGGACAGGTGTGTGCTTTTTTTAACTGTACATATATGATAAATAATTGATACCTGCCATGTGTTACAATCTTATCCTCCTCACTTCCAGTTCTCTTGCATTCACCCCAATTGCTATCTCTATTTTTTTTCCCTTTATAGATTTATTCTGCACTCACTTCTGGTTCTTTTGTCCTGATGGACCAGCAACTAATTGCCCTTAAATCCAGGGTTCAGTGAGGCTGCAACAGAATTTATTTGAATAAAAATGAGATTAAAACCTTAGGCTGAAGATGACTTCCCTGTTTCTCTAAACTGCAGGATAGTGCAATACTTGTTTTAATAAACAAGCTTTTACCTAGCATTCCCTCTTTGGATTTTTGTTTTCTCCACTGAGGATGCTGACAAATTCCCCACAGGTGGAACCCCGCAACTATATTAAATATAAATATTTTGATTTTATTTAACACTAAAGAGCAGTAAGAATATTAGCAAGTTATTTGCTTATAACTAAGGCAAGAAAAATGCAAATTTCAACCTATTAAATGTACTTTTACTAAATTTGTAATAAGAGAAAAATGCAAACACACAAAAAATATGAAAACTTAAGTTGTGGTAACGTAGCATGACAGCTAGGGAGGATAATTCCATAGTGTCCCCTTATCCTGGAGCCTTAAGTATGAGTTTATTGTGTGTCATTGATAATCCAGGCCTATCATAGTTTCAGCTGTAAATTAAACGCAGAGGGAAATCCAGATTGTCCTGATTCTGTGCATTAATGTTGTAACAGATCCAAAGTGATAGCCAATTTGGTAGTTAAGGTGTTGGACTGACGTTGAATAAAACCTAATCTGCCTTCTAATCTGTTCTAATTCTGCCCCATAGAAATTCTCTTTAGGATAGTCCCTCTCTTGTAGCCCAGCCTACGTCACAGGTTTATTGGGGGGGGGGATCAGGAATGCGGTGTATCACTTTCCCCAGCCATGCTGTAAGAGAGATGAATAATGTTTATGGCTGCCTTCTTGCAATGCATAGGACAGGATTCTCCCTACTTCCTGCTGGAACAGCCCAACCAGCAGATGATTGGCCAGCACTGCATGAGAAAATGTTTGACAAAGAAGGTTTTTCTTAGATTAATTCCCAGCAGGAGCAAAGCAAGAAAAAGGCTGAAGGGGAGGTGGGGGCTCAGGAGGAGGCTAGTATTAAAAGTCAAGGGATCT
Organism: Thamnophis elegans; assembly: GCF_009769535.1. Taxonomy (NCBI): domain Eukaryota; kingdom Metazoa; phylum Chordata; class Lepidosauria; order Squamata; family Natricidae; genus Thamnophis; species Thamnophis elegans. The sequence goes on along the minus strand of NC_045541.1, from coordinate 4,181,888 downwards.
CTATTACTTCACAAAGCAGCTTTGAAGAGGTGCCTCATCCAAATCTTCCTTGAAGCAAAGTATTTCTTTGAAGCTTGGCATAGCTGTATTGTAATGCCGGCAAATTGCAGGAAAGCCCTCTGCAGAACTGAGCTACAAAGGAAAAAAATGAATCACTGGTGCAAGGCAAATGCTAGAAACAAGGAGCTGGTGTACATACCGATGAGCAACACATTAGCATTGGTCCCTGAAAACAGACTCTCTTAATTTTCTACATAGAAATACAATTTTATTTCACACTGTATGAGCAACATAAGGGGGGGAGAGGAGAGAATTTAGTATGAATAAAGATCATGCAGTCATACTTCAACAATTATTGTCCAGCTGTTTATGAGATCTATTTGGTTAGACATAGCAGCAATAGCAATAGCAGTAGACTTATATACCGCTTCATAGGCCTTTCAGGCCTCTCTAAGCGGTTTACAGAGAGTCAGCATATTGCCCCCAACAATCTGGGTCCTCATTTTACCCACCTCGGAAGGATGGAAGGCTGAGTCAACCCTGAGCCGGTGAGATTTGAACCGCTGACCTGCTGATCTAGCAGTAGCCTGCAGTGCTGCATTTAACCACTGCGCCACCTTGGCTCTGACATCAAAGTAAGGGTTTCATATATTTTTTTAGAATTTTTATCCGTTATTATTTTATTTTGTTATCCTTTTATTATTTTACTCCTTTATTATTTCTCCAAATAATTCAAGAGAGCAAACATACATAATATTCCTTGCCCCTTCTATTTTCCCCATAACAGCACCCTGTGAGGTGAGCTGGACTGAGAGAAAGTGGCTGACCAGGGTTACCCAGCATCTTTCAAGTCAAAGCAATAGAAATAGTAATAGCAGTTAGACTTATATACCGCTTCATAGGGCTTTCAGCCCTCTCTAAGCGGTTTACAGAGTCAGCATATCGCCCCCACAGTCTGGGTCCTCATTTCACCCACCTTGGAAGGATGGAAGGCTGAGTCAACCCTGAGCCGGTGAGATTTGAACAGCCGAACTGCAGAACTGCAGTCAGCTGAAGTAGCCTGCAGTGCTGCATTTAACCACTGCGCCACCTCGGGGGGACTAGAATTCACAGCCTCCTGATTTCAAGTCTGATATCTTAACTATTGGACCAAATTGGTTCTTGTGAGTAAGTAAATAGTAATAAGTAAGGTTGAAGTGATATATGTATCACAATATATTCCCAAACAAATGGCTGCTCTTGAAATATAAAAACTGAATATCCCAGAAAAGAAATCAAAAGCAAAAACCAGTGAGCTGAATAAAATGCTTTGAGTGTCTATGCACTATTTAATAGCACGATAACTGCAAAGTAAGGAAGGCTCATTCCTCTTGTTCAGTTAAGGATTATTCCCACATTAGTCAAGTAGCAATAGCAATAGCAGTTAGACTTATATACCGCTTCATAGGGCTTTCAGCCCTCTCTAAGAGGTTTACAGAGTCAGCATATCGCCCCCAACAATCCGGGTCCACATTTTACCCACCTCGGAAGGATGGAAGGCTGAGTCAACCTTGAGCCGGTGAGATTTGAACCGCTGAACTGCAGCTAACAGTCAGCTGAAGTGGCTGCAGTACTGCACTCTAACCACTGCGCCACCTTGGCTCCTAGCACAAGTTCTCCCAACGCCCTTCCTTCTGTCTCATGACCAGGGTGGAGGTTGGATGACTTCTTGCGCTGCGTCAACATTTTAGGAGACCAAATGTCTGGGGAGATTCTCAGTCATCCAAGCCATCATTGTCTCAAAGGTTCCATCCGCTGGCCAGTGTCGACTGGCGACTACTCGGAGGAGAGCCTTCTCTGTGGCTGCTCCGACCCTCTGGAACGAGCTCCCCGTGGAGATTCGAACCCTCACCACCCTCCAGGCCTTCCGCAAAGCCCTTAAAACCTGGCTGTTCCGACAGGCCTGGGGATAAAGAGCTTCTGCCCCCATCTCGAATGGTATGACTGTTGTGTGTTTTAAATTATGTATTGTTTTGTGTCGTTTTTAATTTTTGTTTGGTATCCCCCTTCCCTGGTTTGAGTTGTGAGCCACCCTGAGTCCCCCTCGGGGAAAAGGGCGGCATATAAATAAAATAAACATTCAATAAAATAAACATTCAAAGGTGTTTTATTTTCTTCAAAAGGCAACTGGACTGTTTTTGCCTCTAGGAAAAAAACCTCCTTCCTCCCCCCCCAAAAAAGGGGGGGCTTCTTCAAGGAAAAAACAGTCCATTTGCCTTTTGAAAAAGGACCTTGGAGACACGAAAGAGACTAGTTTTCTGCTATTTTTTCTACCGATGAGGTTGAGTGTGTGTGCATTGGTCTATCACTTGTAGCAGCAGAACCCCTGACCTGCCCTTAATTAGTGAGTTTCTGTTCCCTGAGTAGGCTGCGAGATTTAGTGGCTCATTTCTTCCGAACAATTATATCATTTATCATCATTATTTTCAAAAATATTTTTAATTTGTAGGACTTCAGCATCTGGGGCATGTTCAATGTAGAAATGACATTAGTTCAAACTTCCTTCCACTATATGTTCACTTCCAGCGTGGCACGACAAAACCGCGCTCGACTAAAGCGCGCCCGATTAAACCGCGTCGCTGACGTCATCAACAGGGCGACAACAGCCAGTGCGGAGAAAGAAGGGCGCTTTAAATAGCGCTTTGAAAGCAAGCCGATTCAAGTTAAGGTAAGGGTTAGGTTTAGGTTTAGGTTTAGGTTTAGGGTTAGGGTTAGGGTTAGGGTTAGGGTTAGGGTTAGGGTTAGGGTTAGGGTTAGGGTTAGGTTTAGGGTTAGGTTAAGGGTTAGGGTTAGGGTTAGGGTTAGGTTAAGGGTTAGGATTAGGTTTAGCGTTAGGTTAAGGGTTAGGTTTAGGGTTAGGGTTAGGTTAAGGGTTAGGTTTAGGGTTAGGGTTAGGTTTAGGATTAGGTTTAGGGGGGTTAGGTTTAGGTTTAGGGGTTAATTTTAGGTTTAGCATTTACAGCGTGCCTTTTTCTCCGCGCTGTTGTCGCGCTGTGATGACATCAGCTACGTGGTTTCGTCAAGCGCCCTTTAGTCAAATGCGGTTTTGTGGTGGAACCCATTTCCAGATGTGCTGGACTACATGAGCCATTATCTCCAGCATACCTGACCAGTGTTTATTGGGCAATGAGAACATTGAGAAGGCACCAGTGTGAAAAGACCGTTCATAGTCTTTGCAAGTAAACAAAAAAAGGGATTTTAATTTGCTCCTTTAAAATAATAATTGAAGGATCCAACTACTGCCTAAATAAATGACAGAGAAACATGGAATTCTCGCTGGGCTGAACTTATCAGAACCATGTGCTAAGTGCCGTAGACAAACTGGAATTTCAGAAAGGGATTAGCTCTGGGAATCATTGTAGAAGTTGTAAAGTGGCACAAGAACTTAATGCAGTGTTTCTCAACCTTGTCAACTTGAAGATGTCTGGACTTCAACTCCCAGAATTCCCCAGCCAGGTCTACTGCTTAACTGCAAGGTAAACTGGTTTTTTTCATTTGTTTACATAAAGCCCCATCATGGGGGGGAGGGTGACTAACCAGGTTTATTTTAGCATTCAAGTCACCTCCTTTATACATAAGGTGGGATAATTTTTATACCTGGGAATTAATAGAGGTTCTATAGTATCACAGAGCCACCACCAAGGCAGTGGAACCCCTTTCCACACTGTTATCTTGGCACAATTATGGTTGTTACATTAAAAGAGGCCTTAAATCAGTGTTTCTCAACCTTGGCAACTTGAAGATGTCCGGACTTCAACTCCCAGAATTCCCCAGCCAGCGAATGCTGGCTGGGGAATTCTGGGAGTTGAAGTCCAGACATCTTCAAGTTGTCAAGGTTGAGAAACACTGACTTAATGTGAAGAGTCAGGACTGTCCTGAAAATGAAACTGCGGAGAAGGAAACAGATTCCAGTCCCTCAAAGGGCTAAATCTTTTAATGACACTTTTGAATATGCATGTTAAGTGAAGGGTCAGTTAGTTCCTAAGTTAGTGCCTAAGTGGATGAGTCAACCCAATGACCAGCCCATCTGAAAAATAAAACAAAGTAGCCACAGGAGGTAGGGTCCAGCCTCCCTCATAACCACAAGAGGGTTAAAGAGTGGGAGAAGAGATCAGGGACGAGACGGAAGGGGCAGTCCCACAGACAGTCACAAGTTTCCCTATGTGGAACATGTTTTTGTCGTATTGTCTGCCTTGTCTGCATCAAAGCACTTGACACTGAAGGTAGGAAAAGATGGGAAACAACCTTCCAGAGCAGAAGATATAAAGCTTCATATGTAGGTAAATGATGAGATTTAGGCATGTGAAAGTATCTTCTGGAAATGGTTAGTAGAGTGAAGGCAAACCAGGGCAAGGAGGCTGTATAGATTTGTCCATTTGTCTGGGTGAGTCCCAGAGGTGGGTTCCTACCAGTTCGCACCTATTCGGTAGAACCGGTTCGTCAAATCTACCGAACCGGTTAGAAGAGGTTCCACCAGTGGACCCGGAAAGCAGGCCACACCTACAGAAGAGCTTCCAAACTTTTTTTGAAACCCACCACTGGTCCTTGGATATGATTATTCTACACTATCATGCTCATATTTATAAAACTCAGTGCCTCTGTGAAAGGTAAGGATGACGACTGCGTTTGTGGTGCAATCAGAACTTCGCGTGTGTTGAAGTTGTTTTAACGCAAACCAAAGATGCCTTTTAAAAAACAAGTTTACATCCTATTCTTATGCATGCCAGTGCTGTGTGTGAGGTCATTTAAGGTGGTTCTGACAAGTGTCGTCGGCATCTTCATATCCGGTCACATGGGCGGCAAGCCACTCCCATCCGGTCACATGGGCGGCCAGCCACTCCCACAAAGGAGGCCACACCCACAGAGTAGGTTCGAACAATTTTTGAAACCCACCACTGGTGAGTTCCCTAAAAATCATACTTTACATTTGGTAGAAGAGATGACTCAACCTCTGGAAGTTGTCAAAGGAAAATCTGAGTATGAAAAACAGCTGAATCCAGACTTACCTGTATTAAGAACTGATCCATTGAAATCAGGAGATTGATTACTCATTGCTAATGTAAGTTTCATTCGTTTCAGTGTGAGTTCTCTAACCATGATAAAGTAATTGGACTTGGATCCAATTTTAATTGTGGTTATGCCATAGATTTATGTAATGTCTTAAAAACAACACTTGCCATTTCATGTTCATTTTTCCCCCAGTCTTTACTGTTGTGACTCAGCAGACGTATCCTGTGAGTCTTTTCGGGATGCAAGATTAACAATGCAGCTGGGGCTCGTTAGTGGCGTCTTCTGGTGATAAAAGGACGGATGGTGCCACGCCCTGGTGGCAGGAGTCAACGTTCAACGTTCATTGATCCTAGGTCGTGGTTTATTTGTGAGAGACACTTGGAGAAGTGATTTGCTTTCTGTAACCCTGATTCAAGGAGACACTTGGAGAAGTGCATTGCTTTGTAATAGTTTTGTTTTGCATTCTGTTATCTTGTCAGAGACTTTATTTATGTTTATTTTTGGGCTCGCAGCCAGTCAGAGCCGAGGACTGATAAAGTGAGTTCCTTTTAAGTTTGTCTGCCTGTCCGTCTGTTAACGAGCGGAGAAGGGGGGACAGAACACTTTACTAGCACGGAATTTGTTTTCAGCCATAGAGTGAGCTTCTGGTCTGTAAAATATTGAAAAAAATCACTCTTTTCCTTCCTAAACCAGATATAAAAAAAAACCTTCCCATGTCATAAACAATTCTTAGAAATACTTCTACTACTGATACCAGCAGATATTAACTGGTATAAATCATCCTCTCCCTGTTTGGGCTAAAGAAAGATTTATGGAGATGCTGTTGCAACGTGTGGCGGAGAGCAGGATGGGCCCGAATGTAGCACTCTTACAGAGAGATCTTAATTCAGTGTTTCTCAACCTTGGTGACTTTAAGTCCTGTGGACTTCAACTCCCAGAATCCCCCAGCCAGCATAGCTGGCTGGGGAATTCTGGGAGTTGAAGTCCACAGGACTTAAAATCACCAAGGTTGAGAAACACTGTCTTAATTTAAAAGCCAGCCAAAGAAGATGAAGAAATGCAGTTATACCTTAGGAAAAAAAATGGAAGAGTCCACAGAGAAGAAGCATATGTTTTTGTGTGTTTTGAAGGTCTTCATCTCAGGCATCCAGGAAATAATAAAAGGCTCAGACAACTTTCCCTTGAACTGACCTTTTGTGCATCAGCCTCTCTATCAGTCATCCTTGGTTAGTGGAGTGTCAATAATTGAATAATGGTGTGACAAGCAAGCGGGGGATTGCCAAATAAACATACTTTTCTATCTGTGCATTGCAGTATATCTGCTCGGGAAGGAATAGGCTGAGAGAATGCATTCAGTCAGCAAGCAAAGACTGGATTCTGTTCCTCAAAGAACATTTGTTCAACTCAGAGGGTCTGCTTTTCAATATGATAGACAGCTGCTTCTTAGCACAGTTTCTTAGCCCCATTAAAAGAAGTCGAGCATGTTCATCAGAGGTGGGTTCCTACCAGTTCGCACCAGTTCGGTAGAACCGGTTCGTCAAATCTACCGAACCGGTTAGAAGAGGTTCCACCAGTGGACCCAGAAAGCAGGCCACACCTATAGAAGAGGTTCCAAAATTTTTTGAAACCCACCACTGATGTTCATAAGTGTGTGTGCACATCAGTGGTGGGTTTCAAAAAAAAATTTGGAACCTACTCTGTGGGTGTGGCCTCCTTTGTGGGAGTGGCTTGCCAGCCATGTGACCTGGTGGGAGTGGCTTGCCACCCATGTGACCGGATATGAAGATGCCGACGACACTTGTCAGAACCACCTTAAATTACCTCACACACAGCACTGGCATGCATAAGAATAGGATGTAAACTTGTTTTTTAAAAGGCATCTTTGGTTTGCGTTAAAACAACTTCAACACACGCAATGTTCTGATTGCACCACAAACGCAGTAGTCATCCTTACCTTTCACAGAGGCACTAAGTTTTATAAATATGAGCATGATAGTGCAGAATAATCATATCCAAGGACTAGGGGTGGGTTTCAAAAATCTTTGGAGCCTCTTCTGTAGGTGTGGCCTGCTTTCTGGTGGAACCTCTTCTAACCGGTTCGGTAGATTTGACGAACCGGTTCTACCGAATAGGTGCGAACTGGTAGGAACCCACCTCTGATTAGGACAATCAGATTATTAGGGGTATTAACTGGGATACATTAATGTTTATGAATATGCACATTTATAAACAAATAACGACCAAATAGGGACACAGTGGCTCAGTTGCTAAGACACTGAGCTTGTCTATCAGAAGGTTGGCAGTTCAGCAGTTCGAATTCCTAGTGTTGGGTAACAGAGTGAGCTCCCATTACTTGTCACAGCTTCTGCCAACCTAGCAGTTCAAAAGCATGTAAAAATGCATGTAGAAAAATATGGATCACCTTTGGTGGGAAGGTAACAGCCTTCCACGTGCCTTTGGCATTTAGTCATGCCGGCCACATGACCATGGAGACGTCTTCAGACAGCGCTGACTCTTTGGCTTTGAAATGGAGATGAGCACTGCCCCCTAGAGTTGGGAACAACTAGCACACATGTGTGAGGGAAACCTTTACCTTTAACAACTCAATAAGCCAACATCCACTTTTCATGATTAGTCATGAAGTGAAGAATAGACTAGATCTTCTCCTGCATTTCCATCTGTTATTCCACTTGGAGACATTCCCAAATTGGATAAATAAACGAAAAACCAAGCGCGATCAAGAGTATGAATATCTGATATTGCTTCCTGCACTGACACTTTTCTCTCTCTGCTTCAAGATAGCGTCACCATATTTTAGCTGCAAAAATCCATACAGACAGTAGATGGAAGCAAATAGTTAGGATTCTCTGTATCTCTTTATTGCCATTTAGTGGCCATATACATTTTTATTTTTATTTCTTTTGCAGCTAATGCTGTGCCTCCAAAATGTAGGAAAACAGGCTGGGGGAAAAAAATATCAGCCTTGCCTCTCCTGTGGTTCTATGGAAGATTGAAATGCTGATATTAACATTCGTCTCTTTGTTTTTGAGCTGTAAGATATAATCTGAGGTAGAATTTTAACTATTTCTCTCTCCTAGAGTTCTACTTGGAGAACAACAGTGATTTATTCTGCTTTAAAAATCGCAGGGCTATCAGCTCCCCTGTTGAAAGAACTGTTATGGTTGTCTTTATTTACAAGTGGATTGACAGCCTTTAACATCATTAGGCATTATTGTACTCCCTAATATATCAATCCAGGTGCAGAATTATGTAACTGGAGAATTTTAATTTATTGGTTTATTTGATTTATAGGGCTGTTTCCCAACTATTCTCGGCATTTACATTTAGGTAGTAAAACAAAATTATAAAAGACCACAATAATATGTTATCCGTGTTGTGCATAACCCACTACACAAAGCAAGATGATGATGATGATGATGATGATGATGATGATGATGATGATGAAGAAGAAGAAGAAGAAGAAGAAGAAGAAGAAGAAGAGAAGAAGAAGAAGAAGAAGAAGAAGAAGAGGAGGAGGAGGAGGAGGAGGAGGTACCACCACAAAACCGCGGTAGACTAAAGCGCGCTCGACAAAAGCGCGTACCTGACGTCATCACAGCGCGACGAAAACATCACGCTGTGAGCGGTAAACTTAAAATTAAAGCAAAAACCTTACCCTAACCCCCCCAAACCTAACCCTAAACCTAACCCTAAACCTAACCCTTAACCTAACCCTAAACCTAACCCTAAACCTAACCCTAACCCTTAGCCTAACCCTAAACCTAACCCTAATGCTTAACGTAACCTTAAACCTAACCCTAACCCTAAACCTAACCCTTACCTTTACGTGAATCGGCTTGCTTTAAAATCGCTTTTTAAAATCTCCGCGGTCGTATTTGTCGCGCTGCTGATGATGTCAGGTATGCGCTTTAATCGGGCGCGCTTTAGTGGACCGCGGTTTTGTCGTGCCACGGAAGAAGAAGAAGAAGAAGAAGAAGAAGAAGAAGAAGAAGAAGAAGAAGAAGAAGAAGAAGAAGAAGAAGAAGAAGAAGAAGAAGAAGAAGAAGAATGATGCTGAACCCTTCATTTCCAGCAGTAGCATTTCCAGAGTCAAGATATATATTTTCCCAGAGATCTTTACAAATTCTTTGAAATCTTGATCCAGAAGTCTTTGGGTGAATCTCTCTTTCAAACTGTGAGAAAGAATGTTTACCAGCAGGGTGATCAGTCACACTAGCTGGGATGTCAAGTTAGAAGTCATAGACAGCCCTTTCTTAGGCATTGAAATCAATTGGATGACCTTGGACCAATTACTGCCTCTCAGCCCAAACCAGCTTCAGACTTTGCAACAAAGCCACCTGATAATCAACCCCCTGCCTTCCTTGCATTATGTATTTGTAGGTTTTTGATGGAAGAACTAGACCAGTGCAGTGCGACACAAGCAGACCCTCACAACTCAGCAAGACAAACTTTTAGACAAATGACACACTACCTCTCTTACAAACCATTAGCAGGGCAATGATCGTATCGTCTTCTGCACCTTTAAAAATACTAATGGTGGCACTCCACCTGAGTAAAAGTGGGTAAAGTCCATTAGAAGACTGAGCAGTCGTTTTTATGAAAATGTGAAGTTCTTGACCTTTATAAAACTGTCACATTTTTACAACATTATGGATTGGGCTGGACACTGGTTCCCAAAAGATTAGAGGGCAGAGAGTGTGTCAGGACAATTTTCCATTATTTTTATGAGCCATCTTTCTGAGAACATTATTGTTTTATTTAAATATGCAGTTCCTGCTTCTTTGGCGTTAATGGAGAAGATCGTGTAAATGGAAGGTGGTTTCAACTCCCTAATGCAGCCACATTTCCCCTACAGACCTTTCACACAAGGATGGAGATAACTGGCATCTCCATCAATCTCCTTGCATTATTTTTGGGAACCCATGCAGGGGATTTTAATTTGCAAATGTCTGACCAGCAGAATGGAAACTGAAGTGATTTGCAAAGATCTCCATCAATCCAGGGATCATTCTCCATGTTAGTGAACTTCGTAACAGATTTTTAAAAAATCACGTTGTGTTCACACAAATGGAATCCTGCCATAAGCATGCATAACAAAAAGGAAATGTTATTTCCAGGGTCCCTGACAATATGTGAAACTGCTCAACTCTGGACTCCTTAGGGGATTGTTTTCAGGAAGCTTGTTTTATTTTATTCTTCAGTTGAACATCGCCAAAAATGAAGCTTATTTTCCAATGTAGATAAAATATGAATTTCAGTAGCATCTCTTTATTCGCCATACCCAGGCCCGGATTTTCCCATAGGCTAACTAGGCTTCAGCCTAGGGCCTCAAGATCAAGAGGGGCCTACATTCAAATTGTTAGCAAAATTAAAATTACACTATTCTAAAAACAGTGAGCACTAAAACACTGAACCGAAAATAAGGAGAAATTCTACGCATATGACTAATAAACAAACATAAAAATGTATTGGTTAAGATCGTTCCAGCGCCGCGGCAGTTGGGGAGCCAGCCCACGTTCCCGGCACTGGCGGTCGGGCGAGAGGCGCGGCCGCTCCCAGTAGCCGCCCCGTCGACGCGGAGCCCACCAGCGGCCAGGCAGGTGAGGGCGAGGGGGCCGATCCGGGCAGCTGAGCGCAGCAGGGGAGGCGGCTGGCCTCGTTGCCTTTGCCGCAGAGCAGAGCCGCCCTCCGTCGGGAGGCCAGCTATATATATTGATATATATTGATATATATCACAGTAATGATGTATTTTATTGTCTCTCATGTAATTTACAAACTTAAAAATGGGAGGTGAAAGGGCCTCATAAGTGGAATAGCCTAGGGCCTCTTTTCATCTAAATCCGGCCCTGGCCATACCTATCTTCTTTTATATCATTTTTCCTCTGTTTATTCCAGTGGTAGACAACCTGGTCCCTACCACCCACTAGTGGGCGTTCCAGCTTTCATGGTGGGCGGTGGGGGGGTTGCTGTAACTCTGCTTTATAAATTTTATAAAGTAAACTTACTTCCCTACTTTATACATCACCATCCCTGTGGAACCGGTGGGTGGTTAGAAAATTTTACTACTAACGGAGATACAAAAGTGGGCGGTAGGTATAAAAAGGTTGACTACCCCTGGGGTTATTCCCTATTCTGTTATTCCTACTTGCAAGTAATCACTCCCTGCTGGCAGACTCCTTTTACTAAGGGTTCATCAGAAAAGATCTCAATAGGCTGCCGTCAATCAAAGGGAATTTCCTGAGCTTGTCTAAAGCAGTGTTCCTCAGCCTTGTCAACTTTAAGAGGTGTACTTCAACTGTCAGCCTGCTGGCTGAGTGGGGGAATTGTGGGAGCTAAAGTCCACACATCTTAAGGTTGCTAAGACTGAGAAGCATACTCTAGGCCAGGCCTGTCAAATTGGCAGCCCCAACGAGCCAGATGTGTCACATGCAGGCCACGCCCACTCTGGCTCCACAAAGGCAAAAAAAACATCCCGATAGGTCCCAATACGTCACGTGACACAATCAAATTTGACACCCATGCTCTAAACTATCCAGGCAGAGAATGTTTTTAATTATTGTTCTCAGGATAATTTCCTTTAGCTTAATTCTAGGAACGACATAATAAAAGATGTGCTTTCAGTCTTCTTGTCCTTAATTTGGAAATGTTGAACCAAACAATAGCAATAGCAATAGCAGTTAGACTTATATACCTCTTCATAGGGCTTTCAGCCCTCTCTAAGCGGTTTACAGAGTCGGCATATGTGAAGTACCTGTGGTTCGTCCATGAGGCCAATGTTGAGAAAAGACACGGACACGAGCTTTCTCGGGATGAGGCGACCCAGATTGGGGTCTGGGAGCCCCTTTTATTGAGATAGGACAAAGGCAGGAGGCGCAATCAGCATGTGATTTAAGACAGCCTGTCAAACTACAATTGCTAATCTACTGCTCAGGGAAGTTCTGTCTATATATGGTCAAATCCTGGGCGTCGTTGGGTAAGGCACATCTAGAGTGAACTATCAGGGTGTTATGTTATGAACTGTCAGGATGTTATGGAGTTTGTTTTTTCCTGTGTGGTTCAGCGTGGCTGCGCATGCCCTGTTATGCACTGGGCCATGGGTGACCGCCACACCTACACAAGGAGTTATATGAGTTATATGCATATTGCCCCCACAATCTGGGTCCTCATTTTACCCACTTCGGAAGGATGGAAGGCTGAGTCAACCCTGAGCCGGTGAGATTTGAACCGCTGAGCTGCAGAACTAGCAGTCAGCTGAAGTGGCTGCAGTACTGCACCCTAACGACAGCGCCACCTCGGCTCTTAAACAAAACCTTGTACATACCCTGAAACAAAAGGGAAACCTGTGTAACCATTCAGACGTGCATGTTAGGAAAGTTTTTGTGAGAAGCAATAAACAAAACTCTAGATGAGAAATCAGAAAAATGCAGAACAAGGGAAGATAAAGAATTCCACACACCAAATTCCAAATACAATTACAGTAACTAAATCAGTTAACATAGTGAGGGACTAAAATCTCAGGGTTCAGTATATAGATACAGTTCATTGCAAATAAATCTCTTTCCTGAGTGCTGTTCAGCCAGACATCCTTCTTGTTATCCTTTTTTTTCACAACATTCCCTCATGTTTTTATATACTGCAAAAAAAAAAGCGCGGGGAGTCAACATCTTTGGGAAGACTGCCTTTTTTGCTGATGTCTACAGGCTATACATGACGAGAAAATATCCTTGTGGCTGAACCAGTGGTGGGTTTCAAAAATTGTTCGAACCTACTCTGTGGGTGTGGCCTCCTTTGTGGGAGTGGCTTGCCGCCCATGTGACTGGATGGGAGTGGCTTGTCGCCCATGTGACCGGATGGGAGTGGCTTGCCGCCCATGTGACCGGATATGAAGATGCCGACGACACTTGTCAGAACCACCTTAAATTACCCCACACCCAGCACTGGCATGCATAAGAATATGATGTAAACTTGTTTTTTAAAAGGCATCTTTGGTTTGCGTTAAAACAACTTCAACGCACGCCATGTTATGATTGCACCACAAACGCAGTAGTCATCCTTACCTTTCACAGAGGCACTGAATTTTATAAATAGGAGCATGATAGTGTAGAATAATCCTATCCAAGGACCAGTGGTGGGTTTCAAACAAATTTTGGAAGCTCTTCTGTAGGTGTGGCTTGCTTTCCGGGTCCTCTGGTGGAACCTCTTCTAACCGGTTCGGTAGATTTGACGAACCGGTTCTACCGAATAGGTGCGAACTGGTAGGAACCCACCTCTGGGCTGAACCCATCTTTTTGGGAATCCTACAGTTGGATAATCAAGCTGCTGCCCAGTTTTCACCTATTAATACATAAGAAGAGTTATAATAGAGAAATGTTTGGGGGGAATCAAAATTCTGGTATATTGGAACCTCCCAATGGGATCAGTTTACCAGATGCCATGGAGCATTATTATGCAATAGAGCAGCAAAATATAGGGTTTTTCTCCCACTTGCTCTGTCACTTGCCTCCTTTCTATCTCCCTTTCTTTAAACAAAGAGAGGGGACTTACGTTGTACCTTATACTGTAGCCCATCTCATATCATGCCAATTCATGGGCTGAAAACATGATGATATATGTCCCTGGAGGGTTCAGAGAAATACAAAATCACTTGTTTTCATTTTTGGTCAACTGAACCATAGTCCAAAGCCTTCAATTGTTGTTGTTTTTTTTGTCCCCCACATATTTCGTTTCCTTTTCGCCAAGAAGGCAACATGATTTGCTGCTGCTCATTGGATGTCAGCTTGGATCAGGGCCAAGCTCTCTCTCATCTTGCCCAGATGCAGTAAGACTATATAATTGACCTCTGGTTCAGGTTTTCCTTCTGTCCCAGTGCTGCTGATGGCCATTTGCTGCCTTATCTAGTCTCCTGACAAGATCCTTGACAGAGTGTTGTATAAATCTCTGTGCCAGTCAAGTCATCCTGAAACAAAGGAGTATATTTCAGGCTTTAACATCAGAGACAAGCCTGTGACACCCTATAAAACACTTTGTAGATTAGAGTCTCCTCAACTTCCTTTCCATGGATGGGATACACAAAGGGTCTTGAGTGGTTCTTCAATATCAATCAGAGCAATCCCCAATTGCTCCTTCCCCCCAATTGCTCTGATTGATATGGTACATTAGGACTACAGCTTCTAAAATGATTGGTCAGCATGGCTTTTGGCATAAGTAGCTGTATAGGGCAAAACACTAGGTTCAAAAAGCCTTTATTGGAAGTTTAGGAAGAAAGTGATAGGCAGGGCACAGTGGTGGGTTTCAAAAAATGTTTGAACCTACTCTGTGGGTGTGGCCTCCTTAGTGGGAGTGGCTTGGCGCCCATGTGACCGGATATGAAGATGCCGACGACACTTGTCAGAACCACCTTAAATTACCACACACACAGCACTGGCATGCATAAGAATATGATATAAACTTGTTTTTTAAAAGGCATCTTTGGTTTGCGTTAAAACAACTTCAACACACGCAACGTTCTGATTGCACCACAAATGCAGTAGTCATCCTTACCTTTCACAGAGGCACTGAGTTTTATAAATAGGAGCATGATAGTGTAGAATAATCATATCCAAGGACCAGTGGTGGGTTTCAAAAAAGTTTGGAACCTCTTCTGTAGGTGTGGCCTGCTTTCCGGGTCCACTGGTGGAATTCTAACCGGTTCGGTAGATTCTACCGAATAGGTGCGAACTGGTAGGAACCCACCTCTGGCAGGGCACTGATCAGAGGTGAGTTGTTGTGGGTTTGGCCCATATCGGGCAAATAAGTAGTAGTGGCAGCAGGAGACTCCACCCATGCACCCTGATGCTTCTGCGTATGCGCAGAAGCATCCTGCGCACACAGGAGCGTGCCCAAACTGGTAATAGAAAAATTGGCAATCCACCGCAGGCACTGATCCAAGCAGCCTATTTCCACTTCTCTTCCCTATAATAATGGAATAGGTGTGTTCCAAAATTACAAAAGCCACATGAATCACAAAAAAACCTGTGTAACTTGTATATAGCAATAGCAGTTAGACTTATATACCGCTTCATAGGGCTTTCAGCCTTCTCTAAGTGGTTTACAGAGTCAGCATATTGCCCCCAACAACAATCCGGGTCCTCATTTTACCCACCTCGGAAGGATGGAAGGCTGAGTCAACCCTGAGCCGGTGAGATTTGAACTGCCGAACTGCAGATAGCAGTCAGCTGAAGTGGCCTGCAGTACTGCACCCTAACCACTACACCACCTCGGGGTTTCTCACAGTGGTCCATATCAACCCCCTAGAGTTGATAGGATTACCCAAGGAGTCGATGTTGTTGTTCATCATACAATTAGTTAAAGCTTTATTAATTAAATCATTTTCGTAAAATGAACATTTGAAAGTTAATGAATACTTTGCAATTTCATGAAGTCATCAACAAGCTGAAGGATTTGGGACCCTTGACGTGTATCAACCAATACATACGGATGTACCTACCCATCTCCAAATAAAAATGACACCGTTTTCACTTTTTCCTCACACACACTGGTAGGGTGTAAGAGAGTTGAAGACCAGCATGGCTCAGACTACCAACCAGGAATCTCTTCTCGCTTATTTAATAACATTTTAGGTGTTAGGGATGCGAGACCAGAACTGTAAAATGCTTTAAACCATGAAAAAGTATTACAGAGATATGCACAGTTTTGTGCTTTTTTAATCTTCGCACAACACTGTGGGATATGTGGCCTTTTTGCTCTCATCCAGAGAGAGCAAAAGTTATTGCTTAGCTAATGAATCGAATGCTGATTGTTTGATAAAGGACTAGCAAGCTAGTCTTGGTGTAGTTAAAGATGATATGGCTTTTGGTTTAGCTCACACACTTAATTTTACTATCATATTTAAACTTATGAAGTGGAAATTCTACAGACCATTGTAGCTTAATTGGCCTAATGAACAGGAGCTGCAGTCGTGTACCCTGAAATAAATCCAGCTGGATAATCCATATAATCACCTCCAAATGATGGCATTACGATTTGAACAAAGTGGGATTATCTCCTGTTAATTGCCTCAAATATGATTAATTACCAGTTTCTTTTTAAAATCAAATTTGTATTAATTAAAAAGCAAAATAACAAAAGATTAAACATACCGATGAGTCATAAATATTCACTCTGAAATTCTTTGTAGTCCCAAAGGAGCAGCTCGGTATATGCAATAGACTATTAACAGTCTGCCTGAGAACAATTTAGTAACAGGCTGCCCTGGACTTGCCTTTGATACAATAAGTCCCATTCATTGCTGTAAGACTGGCGGTATTCTTTGCAGGGTAATACCCCTAAAGATAGGGGTGTGATGAGAACCCTTAATTCTGGACAATGAGAGGCAGGCAGGAGTTTAGAGCATGAGGTATAGAGCACTGGAGCAGCCTGCCTAATGCTTGGATGACTGTCGGGGGTGAGGTTTAGGACATCTGGTTTTGCAAGCCTTCCCCATCTCTGTTAAAAGAGGGGGCTGCTAATAGGAAATGGCCAGGTGCATAATGCACGTTGCATGAGTGTAGGAAGCCTACACACAACATGCATTGTTGTGTGGGAAGCCTGAGGACCATGAAAGCTAAAGGCTTTTCGTGAAAGTCCCTGTATCAAATGGTTCAGGTTCTTCAGGCTCAGAAAGATGCTGATTAGGAGAGTAAAAATGAGGGTGTGTCACAGTGGTGAGTTGCTAATCCCGTTCCAACCGGTTCGGTGGGAACAGGGCCGGCGGCGTCCTCGTGCACGCGCACAGTTCACTCATGCATCAGCACCTGTGAGATGCTCCAGATGCTCACAGAGAATCACGCAGGCACTGTATGTGCCATCCAGCTGCTCGCGGAGAATCGTGCAGGCGCTGTATGTGCCATCCAGCTGCTTGTGGAGATTCGCGCAGGCGCTGTATGTGCCATGCGCCTGCGTGAAAGTGCAGAAGCCTTCAAAGACTGGTAAGGAGCACGGGAGGGCAGGTGGGCCCTTCGCCGTTCCCAGAAGTTACTTACTTCCGGGTTCGCCAACCAACCGGTTCGCGGGGACCGCCGCGAACCGGTTGAAACCCACCCCTGGTGTGTCATTTGATCTCAGTTGTGATAGGAAAAGCTGATTTGCTATCTTCACGTGATTCCCTTTTTCAGCTCTCAGTCAGGGCTTCAGATCCTAAAGGAATAAGTGGTCAGAAAACAAGGTAAGTTGATTAATCAGACAATGATAGTATCTAGCACCCTTGACAGCTATTGATTTCATTTTTCAACTGCTGTTGGTTTTTCCAAGTATCAGGCCTTCCACCATGACTCTTGCCTTCGTGGGATCCAAAATATCTCAGGTTTAGCTTCATTATTAACACATCCTATAACCAGTTCGGTTTTACTTCATCTAATTCTGAATCATTTTGTTCTTCTTGAAGTTCAAAATGTGGAGTTCTCCACGTGTCAAAGGCATTTTCTTTTTCTTTTTGCAGCCTTTCGGGTGCTCCAAATTTCACAGCTAAGTGTTACAATTGGTAAAATCATAACCTTGACAATATTTTATGATCAATGTGAGGAATTTGCACTTTAATGTTTTAGATTTGGCAGTTTTCTTTCATTCATCCCTGTGAATTTTGGACCTTTGGAAGATACAATCTGCAATTGTATCCGCCCTGAGTCTCTCGGGAATAGGGCAGCATACAAATTAAATAAAACCTCAATTATTAATGTAGGACACCAGTATGACTACCTATCATCAATTTTTAGAATTTTCCGGATTTTATTCCCGTGCAAATTAGTAGAATTTTGCTTGAATATCTAGGAATTGTCCTGTTTGAGAAGTCCATACTAATTCACAGAGGAATTAATTCTAGTCACCTAAAAGCTATTAACAAATATTTGATTGGTTAAATCATTTTGATTGAGCGGGTAGAAGTGCCTGAATCAGTTCATTTGGGTTCAACATGGTCAGATCTGCATGTATCTGGATGGAAGACCTCCAGGGAATAGCAGGGCTACCTAGGCTGGGAAGATGGAAAATAGTGAAAAAGACAGTGACAAGTCACTTCTATTTTGTTGACTGGTGATGAAGTCACCAAGAGTTAAGCTCAACTCAGAGAAGTTTTTTTTTTAACCTTGTTAATTTTTGCTTTATTGAAATTTGAAAATCCAAACATGATAGAAATCTAATGAATCTTATCCAAAATAGTCTAAACATCTACGCACTTTTTGAAAATTTTGAAATTCATCTTTATGTATACCATAGAATACTGTTGTGACTCAGCAGTCTTCTGTGAGTCTTTTCGGGATGCAAGATTAATTATGCAGCTGTGGCTCGTTAGGGGCATATTCTGGGGATAAAAGGACGGATGGTGTCACGCCCTAGTTGCAGGAGTCAACGTTCCTTGGTTCGTTCAACATTGATTGATCATCAGTCATGGTTTTTGTAAGATACACTTGGAAAAGTACTTTGTTTTCTGTAACCCTGCTTCAAGAAGATACACTTGGAGAAGTGCTTTGATTTCTGTAACCCTGATTCGTAGAGACTTTGGAAGAAGTGCTTTGCTTTCATTTTGTTCAACTTGTGTTGCTGTAAGAGAGATTTGTTTGGTATTCTGTTATCTGGTCAGAGACTGTATTTATGTTATTTTTGGGCTCGAAGCCAGTCTGAGCCGAGAACTGATAAAGAAAGTTCCTTTTAAGTTTGTCTGCCTGCCGTCTGTTAACGAACGGAGAAGGGGGGACAGAACAGAATACTATATGTATTTCTTTCACAATTTTGCCTTTAGTTCAGTAGTGTCAAATCCGTGCCCCGTGGGTCGGATGTGTCATGCTCTGGCCATGGCCATGCCTGGTTTAGCGAAGAGGAAAAAAGTCACGATGCATCATGTGACAATACGAGTTTGACGCCCCTGCTTTAATTGAATAACTTCTTCTATTGACACACAAAATGGCCTGATTCAGTGCAAACAAATTCTCAATTATTGCAAAGAAAAATTTTAAGTGCATTTTAAGCATGGGCTCAATAGCTAAATCAGTGGTTTATACAAGTTCTTAAAGATGACATGGTTCATATTTTAAATATATTTCTTTACAGAAAAATATTGTTTTCACTTCCAGCATTTTGATTCTTGATTAAGTAATCCATGATTTTTTTTTTAGCTAATCATTTTGATGGTCTGAAAATACCACTTTAGACAACAGTTCCTACGTTCCCCAGCCTACAAAGGTGGAGGGGAGATAAGCTCCTTCATCGAAGGGTTCCTCAATAAAGATAATTTAAATATTTAAATTAAATTAAATTTAAATAGGGCTCCCCTAATTAGACTCAATCTACAAACATATCCTGCAGGAATCCTTAGCTCTTTTACTCAAGTTTTAGTTTTTGTTTCTGCTAAGAAAACTACAAAGGAAATTTTTTTTAATCTTCCCATCCAGAGCCTTGAAATGTAGAACTGAAAAATCCTGTGCCAGTCCTGAAATTAAAAAAAATAATCCTGTGTAATCCTGCAGTCTTGCATGTAAGGAAGATTTTAATGAAAATACTCTTATAAAAGATAAGTCTATATAGAGAAATCAATAAGGGTTTATTGGGGAGAAAAGGAGAATATCGGAATAATAAGGGAAGAAAATAGTTACCAAGAGAATTCCAAACAGAATCAATACTGCCAGCATGGGTAAATTAGTTATTTCTCACATATTACCAATGAGCTCTTGGTTTTTATAGCAATAGCAATAGCAGTTAGACTTATATACTACTTCAAGGGCTTTCAGCCCTCTCTAAGAGGTTTACAGAGTCAGCATATTGCCCCCACAGTCCGGGTCCTCATTTCACCCACCTCGGAAGGATGGAAGGCTGAGTCAACCTTGAGCCGGTGAGATTTGAACCGCTGAACTGCAGATAACAGTCAGCTGAAGTGGCCTGCAGTACTGCACCCTAACCACTGTGCCACCTCGGCTCTTAGCCCCTGCTTATTGCAGAGAAGATGGTTCGAAGCAGGGGCGAAATGCTACTGGTTCGGACCAGTTTGCCTGAACTGGTAGTAAAAAAAAAAAGCTACTGGTTTGGGCAAATTGGTATTTCCGATGATCAGCTGTGACGCATGATTTATATTAGCTAGAAAGCAGGGTTTCCTGCTTTCTAGCTAATCTAAATCATGTGGCACAGCGGATTCCCCCTCCTTGCTGTTCTACTTGCTTTTCAGGTGTGCTCGGTACCAGGCCCCACCCACCTGTCCGGACGTCATCACATCCATTTTTGATGCTCTGCGCATGCATAGAAGGTCCTGCACATGCGCAGAGGTAGCACATGTGCTCACATTTGCGAACTGGTAGTGAAGGTCAGTAGATTTCACCCCTGGGTTGAAGGAAATCATACAAGCCAGCTATTGAGGTGTTGTGAGACAGGCTCTTCTTATTCCTTATCCTCTTGATATTTTCTCTGCGTTGATTTCCCTCAGATATAAAGAAAATGGGGGAGAAATGAAAGTCAGTTCCTTGGGGCAAACCAACTGTTGCTTTACCCAGCCAAGGCCTATCTATCTGTCTCTATCTTTCTGTCTATTATTATAAATCTTTTTTATGTAATACTAGTTGTATTCAAGAAACCCTAAGGTTATCTACAAGATAAATCCACCATGATTCTTAGTGGAATGATAAAACACAGTACCATGTTGTACATATGGAATGAGATGCCTACTAAGTGGCAGAATTTTACACATAATGCCCAGCTACTGTGATTTAAAAAATAATAGTTTTAAGTTAGTATGTATAAACTTAGCTAGGTTTAGCTTATTCAAGAAGCGTGGTTAATACATGAACATAGCTATGGACTCTTGGCATCAGTATTAGTGGAAATGCTACTATTAGGACCAGGGCCAGCTCTAGACATTTTGGTACCCAAGCAGTGGTGGGTTTCAAAAATTGTCCGAACCTACTCTGTGGGTGTGGCCCCCTTTGTGGGAGTGGCTTGCCGCCCATGTGACCGGATGGGAGTGGCTTGCCGCCCATGTGACCGGATATGAAGATGCCGACGACACTTGTCAGAACCACCTTAAATTACCTCACACACAGCACTGGCATGCATAAGAATAGGATGTGAACTTGTTTTTTAAAAGGCATCTTTGGTTTGCGTTAAAACAACTTCAACACACGCAATGTTCTGATTGCACCACAAACGCAGTAGTCATCCTTACCTCTCACAGAGGCACTGAGTTTTATAAATATGAGCATGATAGTGTAGAATAATCATATCCAAGGACCAGTGGTGGGTTTCAAAGGTTTTTTGGAACCTTTTCTGTAGGTGTGGCCTGCTTTCCGGGTCCACTGGTGGAACCTCTTCTAACCGGTTCGGTAGATTTGACGCACCGGTTCTACCGAATAGGTGCAAACTGGTAGGAACCCACCTCTGTACCCAAGCCAAGCCACATTCTGGTTCCCCCTGTGGTTTGGCTCATCTTCCCATTTCGTTAGGAACTCCAAAAGGTCTCTTATTGTTTCTTAATTATATGTAACCCTCAGGCAGACATGTTGGCTTACAGAATGCATTTACCGCATGTTACCGCTTTTTGCTTTTTTTTATTGTGGTTTCAGAGGTCTTTTCAAATTCTCCAAAGGGCCCCCTATAATTTGGTGCCCCTAGACCAGTATCTACTAGGCCTTAGCCCAGAGCCAGGCCTGATTAAGACCTGATAAGCCAAGCAGAGAGAGGGAGATCTACTCCATTATAGAGGAAATATCTCCTTCAAATTACGCTTGATTCAACATGCTTTCATGGACGCTTTCCTTGCAACATTAACCTTTCAAGATAAGGGGAGCCATGTCAAACTTCTTTCTAGACAGATTCTACCTAGGCTGGTCATTGGTTCCTTCTGGGTAGAAGGAAAAGAGTATAAAATTATTTCTGCCTCTGCAAGAATTTTCTTGAATTCCGAGGTGATTCTTCCAGAACTCTTCAGCATTCTATGCTTCTAGATTAGAATTTTAGACATCTTTTTGGTCTGCCCTCTGTTCCAAATTTCTTTCTGGAATCACTCCAGACTGTTGTCCACGGACCAGACATGACAGCTGCAGATAGAATTTGAAAAGGCTGCTAGCTTTCTTGCCACTTTTGTTTTAAAGCTTTGTCATCAGCACAGAATTCCCTTTGTTTTTCAGCGCAGATTAGAGCATGCTGATTAAAATCCAATTAGTAGCCATCTAATGTTATAGGAGAACAAATTAATCTGCCAATTCTGACCCAATTTAAATGAGGCTTAATTGGGTTATTCAAATACAGGCATAGAGGACATTCCCACAAGCTTTGCAAAATACCCAGGATGCTTAAAGAACTACATTTGCAACATCTTCTCGGTATAAAAGTATATCTGTAGCCTTCAGCAGGAGAAAATTTCAGAGTCTCAGCCTTAGTAATGGATTTAAATGTTCAGATTTCCCATATGGGACTAGGAAATTAACAATTTTCTGAGCTGTGAGAATTGAAACAGAGAATCCATTAAGCTGGACCAGGATATTTCCTTTAATAATCAACACCTTCTTGGAAAGGATGGGTGTTGTGGGAGAGGAGGGGAAGGGAGGAGGGAGGGAGAGGGGGGAAGGGAGATGGAGATGGAGAGGAAGGTGGTACCTCATTTCCAAACCAGCCCAGGACATATTCATGCTCACTTGGTCACACGATTACTCATGGCTTTGAAAACAAAGCAAATTGTTAAAGTGGGACTTTGTTCGTCCATTGAGGACATAGGAAAATGCAAATTGTTGTAATTCTTTTCTTTTTTTCATCAGAAGGGGATAAAATTTCAAGCAAGAATATTAAGAGTATTCGAGGTATGAGCCTTGAAAACTAGTTTTCAGTCAGAGGAGAAACTCCGCCATCCTCGGGTGGGATAGCATTTCAGACAGTAATTCGCTTTAAAAAAATAAAAAATTGGTAGGAATAACCAAATTCTGATATAGAGAAAAAGTTTTTAAAAAGGATTTCAGATGGAATTTGAAAAGAAATCACAACTGCATTTGTCTCTTGAAGAGAAGGTTATTGGTGTCTCCGCTGAGGAGAAAATAAATTTGCCGTTTCAAAGTGGGTCGGTAACAAAAACTGGCACTTAGAGAATGTTAAACGTTTTTTAAAAAATATTGGAATAATAATTTCTCTTTTACGCTGTAACCGTTAATCTATATTAACATGGTTTAGATGTAGGCCTTGCTCAATTGTTTTATGGATTTCTTCCATCTGGCTTTAAAAAGTGAATTTTCTCATACAGATGCTTACTCTTTAGACAAGTAAATCTAAGTAAAGAGAAAACAGCAGGTTAAAATGCAGAAAGTTTGGTTTCAGTAAAAGGAAACGCTTTGCAGAAGAGTTCCACTAATTATTTAAGGCAGTGTTTCTCAACCTTGGCAACTTGAAGATGTCCGGACTTCAACTCCCAGAATTCCCCAGCCAGCGAATGCTGGCTGGGGAATTCTGGGAGTTGAAGTCCGGACATCTTCAAGTTGCCAAGGTTGAGAAACACTGATTTAAGGCCTCTTTTAATGTAACAACCATAATTGTGCCAAGATAACAGTGTGGAAAGGGGTTCCACTGCCTTGGTGGTGGCTCTGTGATACTATAGAACCTCTATTAATTCCCAGGTATAAAAATTATCCCACCTTATGTATAAAGGAGGTGACTTGAATGCTAAAATAAACCTGGTTAGTCACCCTCCTCCCCATGATGGGGCTTTATATAAACAAATGAAAAAACCCAGTTTACCTTGCAGTTAAGCAATAGATCTTGGTCCAGGAGATTCTGGTGCAAGTTCCACATTTGACCATAAAGGTGGATGGAGCTGAGGTGGCGCAGTGGGTAGAGTGCAGTACTGCAGGCCACTTCAGCTGACTGTGATCTGCAGTTCAGCGGTTCAAATCTCACCGGCTCAAGGTTGACTCAGCCTTCCATCCTTCCGAGGTGGGTGAAATGAGGACCCAGACTGTGGGGGCGATATGCGGACTCTGTAAACCACTTAGAGAGGGCTGAAAGCCCTATGAAGCGGTATATAAGTCTAACTGCTATTGTTTGAGTCAGTTATTGTGCCTTAACCCACTCACGATTCTTTTTGTGAGGATGAAATGTGGGAAGATCCTCAATAGCTGCCAAAAATACACAATCAGCATCTTGGTTAAATGGGACCCCTACATTCAAGGAGCATTCAAAAGACCACTTAGGCCAGTCTGATGCCATCTATATATATTGGGACTGTGATTCCCAGAACTCTTAGCCAACATGGAATTTAGAAACCAGCAGGGTAGGAGAGGCTACAGGCCAGTGGTGGGTTCCGGATCCCATTGCAAGCAGTATGCTGCAACGGGGCTGGGCACCACCATGTGGGTGTGCGCAGGACACACACAGCTTGTGCATGTATACCCACCACCTGCGACGCTCCAGCTGCTCGGCAGAGCATCACGCAGGCGCCATACACTCTGCGCGCGTGAGCAAATGCCCCAGTCAGCTCAAATAGCGGTAAGGAGAGCGGCCGGGCTGATGGGCCCTCTGGAGCACCATACCGTAAGGGTACCTGGTGCTCCCAGGAGGCACCGGTACACCCATACCAGTCGTACCCCACCACTGCTACAGGCCAATAGTAGAAGTGGTAAGCCTGCCATTTTAAAAGTGAAAATGAAGCTGTAGTAAGTTAGTAGCTTCTGGCAACATCCTCCCTAATAGGAAATGGAGGCTTCTGGAACTTGATGTCCTAATTTAATGGGCATTCTGATGCTGTTGCAAACAGGGATTCTTTGGTCCCTTAATCTTTCCTTCTACTTTCATTCATGGATCAGGTTAGAACAATTTTTCTTGTTTGTTTCACCGTTGATTCCTTTATTTCATTTTTACGGACAGCCATGCATGTCTGAGTGGCTAGCGGAGGACTGAAAACTTGGAAAAAAACACAATGAAAATTAATAACATTCATCTTGCAGGAGATGATTTACACTGAACAATGATTCTAGTGAGGTATGAATGAATATGACTCAGGAAGAGAAAAGGGGAGGCCTAATCTGAAATGAGTATTCAGGATAGCCTCAGTGCTTTCCAGGGAATGAAAAACTGACTATATGAGGGAACCATAAGGGCTTTTTATTTCCCTAACCATCTACTAGAAAGGAATCTATTCATCTGACCTTTATAACTGACTATTATCCATACTGAAATCATGGACAAAGCAGGCTATAAATCAGTATAAATAAATATCCACCATACATGACAGCCTCTAGTGCTGTTTGAAGCCCTGTCACCCAAAAAGAACACTGCAATATTCCTCCAGACACCTTCCTCCTTGTCTGTCTTCTTCACTAGTCCAACAGATCCAGAAAACCTGTTAAATAAGTTTAGTAGTCTTTATATCCTTGCCTTTTACAATTTGATATAAAAGGTAAATGCTCATTGCAGAACTGGTTGTTCAGACTATATGGACTATAACTTGATGGATTTTGGCATATAAATTGTTGTATAAAAGCAAATAAGGATCTTTAAAAGCATTGAAAAAGATAAATATTAGATTTCAGATAATGAAAGGGCTCCTTTCTATCCTGCAATCTCTGTCAAAATCTGCAAGACGATGGGCTCCGTGTTGCGATATTTGTTTGTTTAACCAATCAAATTTGTATCAATCAATCAAACTTATCTCACAAAAGTTACTCTGGCACCATAGAACAATCAAATAAAACTACAATATAAAACAATAAGGGAGTAACCTTATAATGCCAACTTAAGCCCCACTCCATTATGAATGTGTGTTAATATTGCACATACATACAAAAAGACAAATTTATTCAGTTTTCTTGAGCTCTGAATGTGTCAATTGCCACACTAATTGTCAACTTTATTACAGAAAGAACTACAATATATTCTACTATTCCAGGTTCTTAAACTTTCATGGATCACATTTTTCTGTTTTGATCTTTATTAGGAAAAAGTATTAGTTGATCTGTAATATAAAACTGGAGAAAGCAGAATAAACTGCTTTTTTAGCCAAAATAATTGCTTTATTAATAAATCTGGATGAAAGGGACTGCTGGGCTGAAGCTTCTCTTAGCTGAAGATGGTAACATAATTAAAGATACTCACTCATGCATTTGGCATTTTCTTGGAAAAGAAAATGATTCTTTAGTTTTGGCTTACAGAAATCCCAATTTGCTTTATTATCACAAAGTGCTCTGACAAAAGCTGATAAAACCTAAAGAGATTTAGATCGTGGTTATCCAAATCAAGATAATTGCTCTTTTTTTAATTTTATTTCCCCCCAAAATGTTATCTTCCAAGACTGTAGTGTCTTTCGGTCAATTGTTTCTTCAACAATTCAACGGAACTAAATGTCCAGTCTAACATAGACTTGCATTGTGTGAAATAGTATGAAACCAACAGGAGGTAGAATGCAACTGAGAGTTGTATGAACAATAATAAATAAATTCAAAATAGCAACAAGAATGGGGGAAAGTATGATTTGCTTCCTAGGGTCAAGAAAACAAAGATTGCAGCTAGAGTCCTTTCGGACCATAACCCAGTTTGGATGGAGTTGGGAAGGGTAGTGCAGGCAAGAAGGTCTTGGAGACTGAATGAAAATTTATTTAGATATGAAAACTATATTAATGATTGTAAAAAATTACTATCTGAATATTTTGTTTTGAATATGAATAAGGGTACATCTATGGAATTTGTATGGGATGCAAGCAAAGCGTATATGAGAGGAGTTTTGATGAATATAAATAAAACACATAGAAATAAGCAAGGGCTAAAACGAACAGAACTGGAAGAGGAAATTAAGAGAAAAGAGCTGGAGTTAACAAGGAAACCAGACGATACAAAGGTTAAGGAAGCTATTAACATATTAAAATCTCAATTTGACATGTTGATCTCTGACCAGGTAGCTACTAATTTATTATATGCAAAACACAATACTTTTTGTAATGCAAACAAACCTGGCAGATGGTTAGCTTATCAGATTAGGAAAAAAAGGAAAACTCGAAATATATCTAAACTGATTTACAGAGGGAAGGAGGTGTTCCAACAGGAAGAGATTCAAAAGGCTTTCTGGGAATTTTTTACAGAACTGTATAAAGGGGATAAAATTAATGGTTTAGACATAGACAAATATTTAGACAAGGAGAAAATACCTTCAGTTAGAGAAGAACACAGGCAAAAATTGAATCAACCAATAACCTCGGGGGAAATCCTGCAGGTAATTAAGCAATTAAAGCCAGGGAAAGCACCAGGTACAGATGGCTTGACAGCGGTTTACTACAAAAATTTACAGTTAGAAATGGTAGAACCTCTTAGAGAATTATTTAATATGATTCAAACGGAAGGTAAAGTCCCTCCATCTTGGAAGACAGCGTTTATATCTTTGATACCCAAAGAAGATCAAGATACTACTCAACCCAAAAATTATAGACCCATTTCATTACTGAATGTAGATTATAAAATTTTTACTAAAATATTAGCAAATAGGTTAATGTTGGTCATTCAACAATTGATACATACGGACCAAACAGGTTTTATACAAGGGAGACAGATGAAAAGTAATGTCAGATTAATTATTAATGCATTAGAATATTTGGGAAAGAACAACCAGATCCCTGCTGCGTTTATATTTTTGGATGCTGAGAAGGCCTTTGATCGAGTTAACTGGCAATTTCTGCTGAAGATATTGCAAAAAATGCAGATAGGAGATAATTTTTTACAGTCAATTAAAGCAATATACCAACAGCAAACAGCACAAATCATAGTCAATGGAAGTTTAACAGACTCTTTTCAAATTGGAAAAGGTACAAGACAGGGTTGTCCTTTGTCCCCATTATTGTTTATTATAACTTTGGAAGTATTGTTGAATAAAATACGGGGCTTGGATGGTTTAAAAGGGATCAAGATTAGGCAGCAAGAATATAGAGTCCGCGCTTTTGCGGATGATTTGGTCATAATATTGGAACAACCGCAGGAATCCAGTATGGTTTTAATGAATACGATTAATCAATATGGTCAAGTGTCTGGCTTTAAAATAAACTTAGGAAAAACCAAAATATTAGCTATAAATATGAATATTAAACAAAAGGAAGAATTAGGAGTGATGCTAGGATGTGAGGTAGTTAAAAAAGTCAAATATCTTGGAGTTAACATTTTAACTTCAAATGGGAAATTATATAAGCATAATTATGAACCACTTTGGCATAGCATACAGACAGAGATGAAAAAATGGGAGAAATTGCACTTATCTTTGCTGGGCAGGATAGCGGCAGTGAAAATGAACATTTTACCAAAATTTTTATTTCTTTTCCAAATGTTACCTATACTTAAAAAAGATGCGAACCTTTTAGAATGGCAGAAGGGTATCAACAAATTTGTGTGGGCAGGAAAGAAGCCGAGGGTAAAGATGAAAATAATGCAAGATGTACGTGAGAGAGGAGGATTGAAACTACCTAATTTAAAACTATATTATGATGCAGTGGCATTATCTGTAATTAGTGATTGGATTCATTTAACCAATGATAGAATATTGAACATTGAGGGACACGATCTGGTATTTGGTTGGCATGCTTACCTGTTATTCAACAAAAAATTGGATAAGAACTTTAAAAGTCATATTTTGAGAAATGCTTTATTGCGGGTTTGGAAGAAATACCAATATAAATTAAATGACAAGATACCCATGTGGGCAATTCCTAGACATGCAATTGAAAATATGAATACAGCACAAAAACAGGATAGATTTACTTACAGACAGCTTCTTACCTCGGAAAGGGGGGTATTACAATTAAAATCTTTAGAGGTATTAAAAGAGGAGAAGGTAGTTCAAACATGGTTCCAGTATGGGCAATTACAGGCTAGGTGGAAAATAGATCAAAAAATTGGCTTTATTCAAGTTGAGGATAATCTGTTTAAACAAATAAGAGATCAAAGCTTAATGCATATAAAGAGGATATATAATGTATTAATACAGATGGATTCGGAAACAGAATTAGTTAAAGATTGTATGATAAAATGGGCTCAAAATATTGAGGAACCAATAATGTTGGATACATGGGAAAGAATTTGGGTAAGAAATGTGAAATTTACACAAGCTCAAAATCTGAGAGAAAATTTTTACAAGATGTTTTATAGATGGCATTTAGATCCTAAAAAGTTGGCTTCTATGTATCCGAATGTACAGCCTAAATGTTGGAGGTGTGGTTCTCTCGATGCTACATATTATCATATATGGTGGACCTGTCAAAAGGTTAAGGCATTTTGGATAAAAATATGGTGGGTCATGCAAAATGTTTTTAAAAAAAGGATAAAGTTTATTCCTCAGTTATTTTTACTAGGTATATGTACTGATTTTACAGTGGTAGAGACCAATTTGATTCTGCACCTGATAACTGCAGCAAGACTGTTGGTGGCGCAATATTGGAAGAAGGAAGACTTGCCTACAATCCAAGAATGGACATTGAAAGTAACAAACTTAGCTGAAATGGCTAAAATATCGGCATATCTTAAAGATCATTCAAATGAGAGATATAAACGAGACTGGAAAAAATGGATTGACTATATACAAAATAAATACGGGACTAAGAAATTCCAGTTAGCCTATGCTTAAGATCAGAAATGATTTAAACTGTTAAAAGTTAGTTCAGTAAGAAGAAGCTAAGTTCAATCTAGAATGTCATTAATTTCTTTATTTCTTTTTCTCAATAGATTTTAGACTGTGTTAGTTAAAAATCCATACCGTGTACGGGTTCTGGGAAGTCGGGGGGGGAAGGAGGAGGGGGGATGGGGGGGGTGGAGGGAGGGAGGGGTACACACAACAAAAAAAATTGTATTTCAATGTCTTAATGATTGACAAATGATGATATATTTGTGTTTGTTTTTTTTTTAAAGAAAAATAAAAAAAGATTACATTTTCTTTTAAAAAAAAAAAATAAATAAATAAAAAAATAAATAAAAAAAAAAGAATGGGGGAAAGTAATAGAATACTGACAGCTGGGCCACGTCATCCAGGAATAGGCTGGGAGAGTAGGCTGCTGTACCCAAAGGGAGCCAAATAAGACCATGGACAGCTCCAAGTCAGAAAATAACTTCCAAAGGCATTCAAGAGTGGTTTTATAATATCCCAGATCTCGGCATATCTTAAAGATCATTCAAATGAAAGATATAAACGAGACTGGGGAAAAATGGATTGATTATATACAAAACAAATACGGGACTAAGAAATTCCAGATAGCCTATGCTTAAGATCAGGAATGATTTAAACTGTTCAAAGTTAGTGTAGCAGGAGGAAGCTAAGATCAATGTAGAGATGTTATTAACCTCTTTTTTTATTTCTTTTTTCTCAATATATTTTAGACTGTGTTTGTTAAAAATCTATACCGTGTACGGGCTCTGGGAAGTCGGGGGGGAGGGAAGTGGGGTGTTGGGGGGGAGGGCGGGGGAGGGAGGGATATATACTATGTGTTAGATTTCAATGTAATGCGACTTCACATGTATACTGTTTTTCTTTAATTTCTCTGTAAAAATAGGATAAGTTGAGTACATTGACATATAGTAGAAATACACCAAAGGGAGGAGTAGAGGGATAGAAGAAAGAGGGGTAGAGAGAGCGGGAGAGAGGATTGGAGGGAGGGTGAGAAGGAAGGGAGGGAGTGGATCAGGAGAGAGGAGTGGTAGAGGGGGAGGGGAAGTAGGGTAGAGGGGAATGATGGAGGGAAGATAGAAAGTTGGAGGGGGTGGAAGAAAGAGGTGTATGGAGAGTGGAAGAGGTATATTGGGTTTCTATTGTTTGGGGTATTGTTGACAAGAGGAATTGCTGTGATTATTGTTTAATGTTGTATGGCCCCGGCTATGCACAGTATATATGTGAGTGTATGAAAATGAAAAAATGGAAAATAAAAACATTTTTAAGAAAAAAAAATATCCCAGATCAGCGGGCATTATTTAATTCCTAAAATACAACTCCTTGGGGGGGGGGGAGTTGGTATACACAAACATCAAACTGGTTATATTATTGATAGGAAGAGGTAGAAGACCTCTGTTATAACCACAAAGATGCAACTAGTGCAAGTTGAACAGATTAAAAACTCCCTCTGTCAAGCCAAGCTAAAGTGGAGAAAGAAAACCAACTAATGTCCATGATGTGAGCATATATCCACCAATCTCAAGGAGAACATCATTATTGTGGAATGAAATCAAATAAGTTATTAACGAAAGAGGCTGCCAAAGGCCAAGAAACAAAAGGAAATATACTAGATTTTCAGAACAAACACTGAAATTGCCAAAAGGAGAAGAGAATCCAAAGCCAAGAGACAAATAGTTCAGGAATTAACTTAATAAAGGATTCCAGAGAACTTTTAAAAGAGACAAGAAGCAGTATTATAACATCTGTAAAGGTTTTGAGGATGGTGATAGATATGGGGAAAAACAAGGAAATATCTCTCAATTCAAAAAGCGTTTTCAACCTTGAATTGTTATGCCAAATAATGCCAGTGAACCAGTGGTGGGTTTCAAAAAATTTTGGAACCTACTCTGTGGGTGTGGCCTCCTTTGTGGGAGTGGCTTGCTGGCCATGTGACCTGGTGGGAGTGGCTTGCTGGCCATGTGTTTTCTCTCTCTCTCTCTCTCTCTCTCTCTCTCTCTCTCTCTCTTTCTTTTTCCTTCCTTTTGTCTCTCTGTCCCTTTTTTCTTTTTTTCTTTCATCTCTCTCTCACTCTCTTTCTTTTTTCTTTCTTTCTTTTTTCTTTCTTTCTTTTTTCTTCCTTTTTTTCTCTTTCTCTCTCTCTCTGTGTCAGTCTGTCTGTCTGTCTGTCTGTCTGTGTGTGTGTGTGTGTGTGTGGCAGTGGTGGGTTTCAAAAAATTTTGGAACCTCTTCTGTAGGTGTGGCCTGCTTTCTGGGACCACTGGTGGGACCTCTTCTAACCGGTTCAGTAGATTTGACGAACCGGTTCTACCGAATAGGTACGAACTGGTAGGAACCCACCTCTGCAGTGAACGCATGGTCTACCAATACCATATCTAGTCCCATATGCAAAGGGAAATGTTCAAATTGGTTTTAGACAAAGCAAGGAACATTATTGCTGTAGTATGCTTGATAATCGAGAAGGCTAAAGAATACCAAAACAAAATCAATACATGCTTCATTAATCATGAAAAAGCCTTTGATTGTTTCAAACACAACAAAGTGTGCAACACGCTTAAGCAACAGAAATATAAAACATCTTCTTCTCTTCACATGAAACCTATACACAAGACAGGAAACAACATGACACAGGGGACGTGGTTTACTCCAGGCCCCTGATTTATTCAATCTATATGTTGAATATATATAGAGGTAAGTTTAGTTGGAAAAAAGATGAGCATCATTTTAAAAGGGGAAGAAAAGTCAGTAACCTACACTATGCTGAGGACATTATTCTGATAATTGAAAATGCAAATTATCTGGAAGCTTTAAATTAAGAAGCACAGTGGGAAAATGAGGTTAAGATTAAATATAAAGAAGACCAAAAAATCAAGAACAGATACAGCAACCAGCCTTAGCATTGACAATGAAGATATTGAAATGGGTTTTAGCATCAGTTAACAACAATAGAGGAACTGGCAGTCATGAAATAACTATAGCATTTAATAGAATGTCAATGAAGATATTGGAAAAGAAAATAACTTTCTCTCATCCTTAGTTTTGTATCAATTATTCAGTTAGGTGCATTTTTCCTCATCCACAGCCTCTTGCTCATCATCATTAACACTAGCATCTTTTTCATACCTTGTTAACTTAATTCCGTACACTTCTGTGACACTTTGTAGCATAAATTTTCATTTTGTTCCAAGTAGCTTCCATATACTTTCCCCCTTAAATTTACTTTCCATTCATTCTGTTGAGAGGGTTGTTGTTGTTGTTGTTGTTGTTGTTGTTGTTGTTGTTGTTGTTTTGTAATACCATTCAAACTTCCTCATTGACAGATTCTGAATTTCAGTTTGAAACGTCTTGCACTCAGTTAGCAATAGCAGTTAGACCCACAGTCTGGGTCCTCATTTCACCCACCTCGGAAGGATGGAAGGCTGAGTCAACCTTGAGCCGGTGAGATTTGAACCGCTGAACTGCAGATAACAGTCAGCTGAAGTGGCCTCTTCAGTACTGCACCCTAACCATTGCGCCACCTCGGCTCATAATTCCTTCCATAATTCTGCCTTCCATAATTCCAAGGTTGGTAAAATGAGGACCCAGATTGTTGGGGGCAATATGCTGATTTTGTAAACCACTTAGAGAGTGCTGCAAAAGTCTAAGTACTATTGCTATTTCTATTTCACATCCACCACATTGTCCTTCCCTTTCTGCTCACAAGTATGCACGCGCCCACTGGTGCCTTCCATTGCTGGGCCTCCCTATAGTCACAATCCCTCTTTCCAGGTTCCCTGCACTTGTGTGCACCCGACACCCTCCTTCCTACATTCATACTGCTTGTGCTGCACTACAGGACCCCATCCCCTAATTCACATGAGGTCTGTGCATGGTCTCCAAGAACCTCCCACTCCATCTCCACAGAAGCCCTTACCTGGGACTTCTGCTGCTTCCCACTTATTTATTTATTTATTTATTTATTTATTTGTTTATTTATTTATTTATAGGGTTGGTATGCCGCCCACTCTCGAGACACTCAGGGCGGCTTAGAGATAAAAAGGAAGGGGGGAACATACAAAAACTAAAAAAAAAAAAAGCACAACCTGCATGTCTCAGGGTTACGATGACAACTGGGATTGCCGGATCGTCATTGCTACATGATGAGGTCATGTAAATGGCATCCATTTATATGAAGTTGGGGGGGGGGGGGAGATACTGCTTTTATAATCTATCAAGGATCATTAGAACGTGTTGTGGCCCAGCAGGAACCATTGGAGCTGCCACCAGACTCCGACAGCGAGGGGCCCTATGAGTCGGCTCTGGAGGATGTGGAGGACCCTGGACAGGGTTCTGACTCCGAGCAGGGTGCAGAGAGGCTGGTTGGCCACCAGGAGGCGCCTGAGCCTTGGACCAGTAGGGAGGAGACAAAGGAGTGTGATCCGGACGTCAGCAGTGGGGAGGAGACAAGGGAGTTGTTCCTGAATGCCCGGCACCAGAGAGCTATTAGGCATAAAGAACAGTTGCGCAGTTACAGGAGGTAATTGCACTCAGCTGGTGGTAATTAGGCTCCTCTCAAGACTATAAAAGGAATGCTTGTGCACACACCCCTTTTGCAGGGGTCAATGCATTAACTAATGTTGGAGAACTGTAGTGTTAGCTTGGCAGGCTGGATTGCTGCCAAGGCTTGTCTGTGCTGGATTGCTGCCAAGGACCTGTCTGTCTGTTAATAAATTCCCTAAAGTATCTTTGGCTCGGCGTGCTTTGGTGTGGGATGAGGGGTTTCAGAACAGAACGTGGATTTATCTTTTAGATAATTTCTGATTTACTGGTGACATCCAATCCATCAAACTCAGAGCATTGTCCTTGATTGGGCAAAGCAACAATCCATCTCCTCAAAGAGGCTGGCATTCATTTATCTTTCACTCCATCCCACCACCCCGTTCCATAAGACTGCAGAGAAATGCTGAGAATGAGAACCAGGAGGAGGAGGAGGAGGAGCACACAGAAAGATGCAAACGCAAAGCTTGATTCCTCTCCAACCGTTTCCTCTGCAATGAATACGCATGGAACCATGCAAATATCCTTTGCAAAGATAAAATTA
The DNA here is from genome assembly GCF_009769535.1 of Thamnophis elegans. Taxonomy (NCBI): domain Eukaryota; kingdom Metazoa; phylum Chordata; class Lepidosauria; order Squamata; family Natricidae; genus Thamnophis; species Thamnophis elegans. The sequence continues at coordinate 4,147,119 of NC_045541.1, read as the reverse complement.
ACTAATATAGCTCAATTGATTGTATTGATTTTATTTGAGCTCCATGCATTCGATTATCGCCGTTCCTTCTTTCTCTTCTCTCTCTCTCTCTCCACTGGACTCCTTTTAATATCTAGATTTGGCATCATTGGTTTTAAAAAAGAATTTCTCAGTAAAACATTCCCCATATGCAAGACTATGCTGGTTTTGTTTTAAAGCACATTTCGGGACTTAAAGCACTATCCTTTCTCTTTTCCAAACACTGGCTTAGAAGATGTCTTAAATGAAAGGGCTAAGATCTCCTCAGCAGGACAGACTAAGGGTGTTAGGAAGTTTAGTCTGTCTTGTTGCAGCCTATTGGTATTTTCTTGCAATGGGGAGGGCTCTTGAAAGGGCCCCCAGGAGGGTTTAAATTATCTCCCCCTCTCAGCTTACAATTGGCTAAATGGCTCATCTTTTTCTGGAGGGAGACAGAATAATAAATGTGTGTATTCTTCCTGGATCAAAATGATTCTATAACTAGTACTGATATTTTAAAATATTAAGTAACATAATAATCTAATCTATTTAGTAATCTAATCTGTTTATAGTTCAGAACAATATATTAAATGCAGTATAAAAAAATCATTATAAAAATTTTACTAAGAAGAAAAGAGAAAAAAATCTTCTGGATTTGATTGATGGGGGTAAATGAAAAGATTATTTTAACACTGTAACAAAATTTCTTTGGATAGTCTCTTTAAGATTTTAGATCCTTGGGCTGTAAGAAAGGCAGGAATTATCAGTGATTAGTCTAAAAAATGTAATGATGAGATTTATTCTTATCAACAGAATGTCATTTTCCAATCTCTTGCCTTTAATGCAAGGCTTATTTAATTTTTCCAATTTAGATTTAACATAAAATTGGGATAGGGAAATTATAAATAGGGTATTAATATAGTTTCGCCCCTGAATTAAAAAGGAAAATTAAAAGCAGCATATTTCTTAGGGAGTAATAATCCTATGCCTTTTGCCTTCCGGCAGAAGCTGCCGTTTTGCAAATGTTAACAGAGAGGAATGGAGGTATTTAAAGAACAAGTAGGGTTCGCTGAAAGGTCTTGAATAAGTAAAGCCTCTTTCCCCAACTTCAGACCTTCTAAAAATAAAGCAGAATATATGGATACTTCATGAAGTAGAAAGAATTGATGATTGGTGTTAAAGGTGCAGAACAGGTTCCCTGTCAAAATTTAGCTGTTGCCTGAGAATAAGTCACTTGCCACAAACTATGACACTGAGGTTGTGAATGCACCATTACAGCTCTTGTAGAGGGAAGGAGGGAGGTAGATAGACAGAGGGGGGAGGTAGACACACACACACACACACACACACACACACACAGAAGGCTGACTTAACCTTGAGCCAATCAGGATCGAACTCCTGGCAGTGAGCAGAGTTAGCATACAATACTATGCGCTCTACATGGAGCTGCCCCTGAAGAGTGTTCGAAGACTACAATTGGTCCAGAATGCAGCCGCGCGAGCGATATCGGGTGTACCTAGATATACCCATGTTACACCTATCCTCCGTGAGCTGCACTGGCTCCCTATTGGTCTCCGGACACGCTTCAAGGTGCTGGTTATTACCTATAAAGCCCTACATGGCCTAGGACCTGGATATCTCCGTGACCGCCTCCTGCAACATACCTCCCGGCGTCCAATAAGATCGCACAGGGCGAGCCTTCTCCGGGTACTGACACACAATGCCATCTGGTGGCTCCTCGGGGGAGAGCCTTCTCTGTTGCTGCCCTGGCCCTTTGGAACGATCTACCCCCTGAGATCCGGACCCTCCCTACTCTCTCGGCCTGCCAAAAGTCTATTAAGACCTGGCTGTTCCGGCAGGCCTGAGGCTGTTGATCTTGACTGAACTTCAGCCCCATTACAACTGAGTACATGTTGTGTTTTCTGTTTTTAAGTTGTACTGTTCTGTGTTTTAATCTTTTTTAATATTTTTTAAATTGCTTTTATGTAAGCCGCCCGGAGTCCTCCGGGATTGGGCGGCATACAAATCTATTAAAATTACAAAATTACAAATTACATTCTAACCACTGCACCATTACAGCTCTTGTAGAGGTAGGTAGGTAGGTAGGTAGGTAGACAGACAGACAGAGAGACAGAGAGACAGAGAGACAGAGAGACAGAGAGATTTAAAAGCAGTCACATTTTTCCATAGGTTCATTCATAAAATGTATTTCTAATGAGTTATCATAAGTCAAGCTGAATAATGTGACACTGCATCCCCTCCCCCCTCCCCTGTCAACCTAGTGGGGCCTTCTACAAAGTTTTTCCAATAAACCAATGAAGTTGAATCTCTAAATTTTAAAATCATTTCTTTATTGTTTTCAGATGAAACCTTACCTTCCAGCATAGGCTAGAATACATACATTACAGGCTCATGAATATATGTACATGTATATGTACAGGTACATATACATGTATTCATGTATATGAATACATGATTCATATACATATATATATATATATATATATATATATATATATATATATATATATATATATGTGTGTGTGTGTGTGTGTGTGTGTGTGTGTATGTGTGTGTGTGTGTGTGTGTGTGTTTTATTTGTGCTGATAAAAAAAACACAAATATAACAAAGGCAGCAGTAAAAATATTGGGTTTCTGTCGTGATGGACTCTTGTGACGAGCCGATTGACAGATGATGGAAGCAGTTAGCTTTCTCCCATAATTGGGGCTTACCAGGGATTGTGACTATGTGTGTGTGTGTGTGTGTGTGTGTGTGTGTGTGTGTGTGTGTGTAAGTCTCTAGTTATTCGGGTTTTCTCCCGCATAAAATTGGAGATGTCTTGGCGACGTTTCGACAAAGTCTCATTCCTCATCTTCAGGCTTGGTGCTTCCAGGAGCAAGGAGCAATGGAACATATTTCCATTGCTCCTGGAAGCACCAAGCCTGAAGATGAGGAATGAGACTTTGTCGAAACGTCGCCAAGACATCTCCAATTTTACGCGGGAGAAAACTCGAATAACTAGAGACCTACATACTAACACCCGCGAAAACCTCAGAATATATATATGTGTGTGTGTGTGTGTGTGTGTGTGTGTGTATGTCTGTATGTCTGTATGTGTGTGTGTATATATATATATATATATATATATATATATATATATATATGTATATATATATATTTATATATGTATGTATGTGTGTGTGTGTGTGTATATATATATATATATATATATATATATATATATATATATATATATATATATTAGAAACATCATTATTCCAATAAGTAATAATAACTCTAATTTATTATTAGTATCATTAATGTGCAGTGTATCCACTTTCTGGCGTATTGCAGTATTGTTCTTAGTTAAATATATTCTGGCTTTGCAAAATTTGCCAAGAGAATAGTTGCGGAGTTTTCTGAATGCTGGCACCAGTTATTTAAAATAACAGAATGGAGGGAAAGTGTTTTAGCAATTATAAAAATGGGGCTACAGCCAATAAAATTAAAATGGGTTCACAAATTGGCTTATCTTCTCAGGCAATTAGATCCAAATTACATAGTCAAAAAATATTTCAGTAAAAGTAAACAATATATTGCAAATATAACTTCAATTAGCAAATTATATAGGCAGCTGCTCCCTATCAGCTTTACTCTACGTGGAAATCTGAGGCTGAAGGTCACAGCTAATGTAACACTTAATTTAAATTGGTCTACTCTGTAGTAAATTCTAAATCAAGGCCAAACAGTACTGGGGTAAATTATCCTTCTAAATCTTTAAGGTAGCATTGAGGATCCCATCAAATAACCCTTCACGTGGCTTCTCTTAACAGTAACGTTGCATAATCCTCCACTACAAGTGACTACATAACACTGGTGCTTTGATTATCTCCAATTAGTGAGAGTAATCGTGTTGCAGAAGCTGACTTCTTACCATGATCAGCAGATGCAAAGACAAAATAGCAATAGCAATAGCAGTTAGACTTATATACCGCTTCATAGGGCTTTCAGCCCTCTCTAAGCGGTTTACAGAGTCAGCATTTTGCCCCCCAAAACATTCCGGGTCCTCATTTTACCCACCTCGGAAGGATGGAAGGCTGAGTCAACCTTGAGCCGGTGAGATTTGAACCGCCGAACTGCAGAACTGCAGTCAGCTGAAGTAGCCTGCAGTGCTGCACTCTAAGCACTGCGCCACCTTGGCGCAGTGGGCGTAGCTTCCATGGGCTGCGTTTTTTGCATCCAGCATCTCTTGTTCTAATGGGCAAGGCAGGTCTGCGCGTGCAGCTGATCAGTCCTGTTGGTTCTGGCAGGTGCCAAGACTGAACGCAAACCCTTTTTCCTCTCGCCAAGGGAAAGTTGTCAGCAGAGTGAAAAAAGACCTATTAACGTTACCTGACAGTGGACACCAGCCCTTATGCACTACAGCCCATTGCAGGCAGAATTTCAGTTAATAGAAACACAGTCTGAATTAACATACTACAATTGGGGCTAGGAGGAGAAAACGTGCAAGAGCTTACGTGGTGAGCCTGTGAGTTCTTTTTTATCATCATCCAAAGTGCTTCAATTCTTTATTTATCTGTTGTGTCCCAGCAGGAGCCGTTGGAGCTGCCACCAGACTCCGACAGCGAGGAGCCCGATGAGTTGGCTCTGGAGGATGTGGAGGACCCTGGACAGGGTTCCGACTCCGAGCAGGGCGCAGAGAGGCTGGTTGGCCACCAGGAGGCACCTGGGCCTTGGACCAGTGGGGAGGAGACAAGGGCAAGAGGCAAGGACAAGAGCCAGACACCAGCAGTGAGTTGTTCCTGGATGCCCGGCATGGAAGAGCTAATAGGTATCAGGAACAGTTGCGCAAGTACAGGAGGTAATTGCACTCAGCTGGTGGTCATTAGGCTCCTCTCCAGACTATAAAAGGACTGCTTGTGCACACGCCCCTCTTGCAGAAGTCAACGCAGGAACTAATGTTGGAGAATAGAATTGTGAGCTTGGCAGGCTGGATTGCTGCCATGGCTTATCTGTGCTGGCTTGCTGCCAAGGACCTGTCTGTCTGTTAATAAATTCCAGAAAGTATCTTTGACTCAGAGTGTGTTGGTGTGGGAAGAGGGGGGGGTCAGAACATTTATCTACCCCTCTTTTCAGCTCCAAGGTCTCCCAGAAAAGTTGTAGGGGAGCACAATAAAAACAATGAAGTGAAAAAACAAGGTAGCTGCCATCCCTAGAATAAGTCTAAAGAAACTTGACACAAAAAGAAAAAGGGACAGGAAAGAGCAAGCAGAAATCAAAGGAGATGGTGAGCCTACTCAGCAACCTGCTGCTAAGTGTCAAAAGCCAAGGAGGAGAAGGAGGGCTATTTTGAGAGATTCTTTAACCACTGTAGTTAGAGCAGTGTTTCTCAACCTTGGCAACTTGAAGATGACCGGACTTCAACTCACAGAATTCCCCAGCCAGCATTCGCTGGCTGGGGAATTCTGGGAGTTGAAGTCCGGACATCTTCAAGTTGCCAAGGTTGAGAAACACTGTAGTTAGAGGAAATGGTATGGGTTGGCAGAAGGACTCGGGGCATCTCATTTACAGCCTTCTATTTCGTCTCTCATGATTAGAATTCTAGCTAGTATGGCTTTATCTAATTCCTATCAGTGGTGGGATTCAGCCAGTTCGCACCTATCCGGGAGAACCGGTTGGTAACTTTCTAAGCAGTTTGGAGAACCGGTTGTTGGAAGAAATCTCATTTTGTTTTTCCCCACTTTACAGGGCTAATCCTGTAAAAAAGGCAGGAAGGAAACATTCTGGTGTTGTTTCCAGCCTAATCTTTATTGACCTGCTTACAGAAACTGCCTCTCCGGTTAACCCTTATTACATTATAACAGCTAAGGACGAAGTGTCCATCGACCTGAGTGACATTGACTTGGCCACGCCCACATGATCACATGAGCACCGAGCACCGCCTACCCAGCTGGTCATTAGGGCAGAGAACTGGTTGGTAAATTATTTGAATCCCACCACTGATTCCTATCCATGGTTTGGTAGCACTTTACATACCCTTCATTCACACTTACACATGTGCAAACCAGAGGTGGGTTCCTACCAGTTCGCACCTATTCAGTAGAAGCGGTTCGTCAAATCTACCGAACTGATTAGAAGAGGTTCCACCAGTGGACCCGGAAAGCAGGCCACACCTACAGAATAGGTTCCGAAAGTTTTTGAAACCCACCACTGCAACACACACACACACAGACACACAAACAGACTGACACAGAGAGAGAGAGAAAGAGAAAGAAAGAAAGAAAGGAAGGAAGGAAGGAAGGAAGGAAGGAAGGAAGGAAGAAAGAAAAAGAGTGAGAGAGAGATGAAAGAAAAGAAGAAGAAAGGGACAGAGAGACAAAAGGAAGGAAGGAAGGAAGAAGAGAGAGAGAGAGAGAAAACACATGGCCGGCAAGCCACTCCCACAAAGGAGGCCACACCCACAGAGTAGGTTCCAAATTTTTTTGAAACCCACCACTGGTGCGAACACTTAGATTTAAATATACAGTGTCCATTTACCATTCTTCTTCTTTGGCAAGGATCATTTTTGCAATGGATTTTGATTCAGTCCTTAAGGAGAATGTCCTTCCTTATTCATTTCTCAACTCGGCATACAGGCCATCTGCAGTCAAATATTTGACTCTTGGCATCTGTTCATTATTCCACTTTCAGGGACAGTATAAGCAAATGCATAGTGCATAGCAATTAGCATTCCTGTTAAAAGTTTTAGATGATAATTACAATGATCGGAAGTGTGTGCTAGAGTCCTTTGGTATTTGTCATGATACTACTATCATATTCAATTTTGTTTATGTCAAGCACACATATACTGTGATGATAATTCTATATTCAACAAATATAAGAAAAGGAAGATATGTATATATTAATCAATCATAGAAATAAAAACCACTTGCCTCTCTTCTCCATGTCAAGTGGGAAATGTTTCATAAAGTCATGGAGAGCTAAATTTAATTTTCTCCCAGGCTACAATTTTGATCCTCAACTTTGGCATGTAGAGGACTGCAAAAAACAAAACTGATAGTGGTGGAGGTTTTTCTGAAAGACACTTTGTTTGTCATTAGTGATTTTATCAGTTGAAAGGGAAATATTAAGAGAAAATGTTCCCATTAACTCAATGCCTAATCAAACAGGTTTTGCTGGTGTTTGATGAGAACCTGGAATGAGATTTATTAACCTGCAAAATGTGTTCATTTTTAAGAAGGTAAGCCACTATTTGGATGTGGGGAAAAGAGGTGTTGTTTTAGGGTATTATACTGATATTGGCTGAAGACTTTTATGTGTAGGGCAGAAGTGGGTTCCTACCAGTTCCCACCTATTCGGTAGAACCGGTTCGTCAAATCTACCGAACCGGTTAGAAGAGGTTCCACCAGTGGACCCGGAAAGCAGGCCACACCTACAGAAGAGGTTCCAAACTTTTTTGAAACCCACCACTGGTCCTTGGATATGATTATTCTACACTATCATGCTCCTATTTATAAAACTCAGTGCCTCTGTGAAAGGTAAGGATGACTACTGCGTTTGTGGTGCAATCAGAACATTGCGTGTGTGGAAGTTGTTTTAACGCAAACCAAAGATGCCTTTTAAAAAACAAATTTACATCATATTCTTATGCATGCCATGCTGTGTGCGGGGTAATTTAAGGTGGTTCTGACAAGTGTCATCGGCATCTTCATATCCGGTCACATGGGCAGCAAGCCACTCCCATTTAGTCACATGGGCAGCAAGCCAGTCCCACAAAGGAGGCCACACCCACAGAATAGGTTCGAACAATTTTTGAAACCCCCCACTGGTGTAGGGGGAAGAGGTTTAAACTACTCAGTTCCTTGATTTTCAGAGTTTTTTCCCCTTTTTCCCTACCACATATATAAATGAGATTTAAAAAAAAGAAGAAAAAACAATGCCATGAATAGAACTTATTCTTCCTTTTTTAACCTTCCCATTTATACCTGGAAATTTCAGTTAGGAATGGGGAAGGGTACCCTCAAAAAAAAAAGAACAGCCAAATGGTATGTTTTAATGAATATTTCATGTAATTTACCCAAGAATCCTAGATTATCCTGCATAATCTCAGTGGCATGTAAGGGATCAATAGCCCATAAACAAGCTTCTGCAGCACATTCGTTTTGAAATTAAAAGTCAATCAAGAATTCATTTTATGGCAGAGAAGTCACTGCAGAAATTTGCCATAGATTCTCTTTCTGGCTAAACTCTGCTAGAATTTCATGAGTCAGATGAAATGCTGTCAGTCAATCTTATCGAGTGACAGTGATTCCTTCAAGAGTTTTCCTCACTTTGCCTGGAAATATCCAGACCCAGACCCAGCATGAACTCTATTTAGATAGAAGAGGTAGACCTTATAGCCTAACAGCTATAATCTATCTACAGTGTAAACAGGTCTATCCCCTTTCCAATATAAATAATATAAATTTATACCACTTATACATATGAAATATATATTAATAGTATGTGTGTGTGTATGTTCTGTAGAAGCATAACTGAACCAGCTTACACAACCCTGATAGCCCTTTGTTTCTTCACTTACCTGTATTCATATATAATTTCATATATGGTCTAATACATGGAAATCTCTCTACACAATTCCTCTTTGCCACTCAGAGGGGAAGACAATCAGCCTTCCATTTCTTATAAACTTTCTAAAGCAGAACCGGGTTATCAGTCTACCAGGAACTGCAATCTATTTGGGTTTGGGTTTTTTTACGCACAGTTATGGATGCGGTGACTCAGTGGCTAAGACGCTGAGTTTGTCGATCAGAAAGGTCGGCAGTTCAGGGGTTCGAATCCCTAGTGCCGCGTAACAGAGTGAGCTCCCCGCTTCTGCCAACCTAGCAGTTCGAAAGCATGTAAAAATGCAAGAAGGAAAATAGGAACCACCTTTGGTGGGAAAGTAACAGCGTCCTGTGCGCCTTTGGCATTGAGTCACGCTGGCCACATGGCCATGGAGAACGCCTTCCGACAGCGCTGGCTCTTTGGCTTAGAAACAGATGAGCACCGCCCCCTAGAATCGGGAACGGCTAGCACATATGTGTGAGGGGAACCTTTACCTTTATCTTTTATGGAAGTTGTAGAGCCAAAACTGTCCTATGATGGTAGTAGGGGGTGAAGTTTGGCTGTCAATTCTTCTGAGAGTTTTTTTGTTGGGGTCAGAGGTGGGAGGCTTAAAAGACCAACATAACAGAGATCAATGAAGCCAGTGGAGGGAGTTGGGGAATGGAAATAATTGTCTGGTTCAATTGCCCTGTGTTATTTTGTTCTGCCCCATATTGGGATCAATATACATTAATTACCTAGGAAAAACTGTGCTCAGTTTTGCATATGTATCCCCCCTATATCTGCACACGCTTTATCTAAGGTGTCTTTTTTTTCTCTCAGGCAATTATCTCTAATGGGGAGAGTGCATGCTTCAGAGCGGTTTGGCTCACGTCTTTGAAAATTGCTTTCAAGGAAGTGTGAATATCAATACGTAGCTACATTTTGGGAATGCAGTGGTTCAGGAAGTGGAAATTAGCTGTTTGCATTAGTGTCTCAAATTAATTCCTCCACCAGCTGTAATTTGAGCCAGGGCGAAAACTTGGTAGGTGTCTTCCTTGATGAGAAACATGATAGAAGAAAGGAAGAAAAAGCAAAAAGTTTCAAGAAAAATGAGCTCCTCTCTTTAACTCAGTTCCCTTACTCTGATATTTGATCCCACCACCACCCCTTTTAGAGTCCTGGAAGATATTGTGATGACTTGTATTAAAAACCGAGTTTTAAAAGCTGAGCGCTTCCATCCCTCCATGGCTAAAGCAAAGGGGAAACCCATTTTCCAAGTTCAGCCGAAAGGAAAAGAATCCTGGGGACAGTGAAGGAGCTCGGAAAGTAGCTACTGGTAGTACTGGAGCTGTCCATTCCCTCTCCAAAATTGAAGATAGGTAGAAGATGGTAGAAGAGAGAAATAGAAATATTTGGAGAAACAACTAAAGTTTTAGGTTGTGTTATGGCAGCAAACTCTACCATCTTCCAAGTTCTTTTTTCCTTTTGTCAATAAACTTTATCGCTTTTGTTAAGAGTTATTGTGTTAATATATTCTCTGATATTGTGGCTTCATATAGAGAATTTCAGGTAAGTTGCATCCAATCTCTTACTGGCTATCGTCCTTAAAACACAGTCACAGCCTTTAGCTACACACTTGTAAGGGGCTGACTGAGTTGTAAAGAAAGTAATGAAAATTATTTCCATCTACTATTGCCTTTCCCTGTAATAAAAGATCAATAACCAGTGGTGGGTGTTCTGCAAACAACATAGCTTTTCCCTTGGAAAAGGTTCTGAGGAATGACAATGCTATAGGCAGCATTTTTAATAGTGTCTCTGTGGATAGTTGCACCTTGGTGAATTGACTGACCTCAGAAACTAAGCTGTCCCTAATTAGTACTTATACAGTGACCCAGGCCACTGAGAATATTCAAATGTCCAAATATTCAGCTTGGAATATTAGTGAAATTAGGAAGTTTTTAAAAAAAATTCTGAAAGAAAACAATGGCAAACCATGTCTAGAGTTATGGAGCCAGGTCCTGACACTAAGAATAAGTTATCAGGGAAACATCTTGACTCCCGAGTGTTACATTGTTGGAGGTTTTCAAAAAGAGATTGGACAATCATGTGTCTGAAATGGTGTAGGGCCGGGATGGCAAACCTAACCACTGCGCCGAGGTGGCGCAGTGGTTAGAGTGCAGTACTGCAGGCCACTTCAGCTGACTGTTAGCTGCAGTCAATAGTAGATATTTCCATCTCCATTTCCTCTCCTGTAGCACTAATCTTTCTGGTTTTGCTGATGGATTCAAGATCAGCCTTTAAAACCAAAGCTTTATTTTAATAAATGTGGTTACTTCTGAACGTATTTGTCTTCTGTGTATTCACTAAAGCAGTGGTTCCCAAACTTGGCAACTTTAAGACTTGTGGACTTCAACTGGCTGGAGAGCTGGCTGGAGAATTCTGGGAGTTGAAGTCCACAAGTCTTAAAGTTGCCAAGTTTGGGAACCACTGCACTAAAACAACAATAGCTGACCTTCTTTTGGCACTATGGCAACTTCACTGTAGTTTGCCGGCTGAGTTTCAGAGCCTTCTCAGGAGATATTTGAATTGCTTTCATTTTTTTGGGAATACTTGAGCATTGTTAATGTGGAAATTAATAAGGGAAATGAGGTATTAATAATAGTCATTAGAATTTTCATACAGCTGAAGGAAGAGCCATTTTATTCTTTCTGAAAATGCCCAAGATCCAGTCTGTGCCGATTAAGATCCAGACAGTGTTCTCCTGTCATAAAAGAAAACACACTTGAACCTTTTTCTAAAATTCTCCAAGGGAACTGGCCAAGATCCTTGTAATTTTTAATATTAGAGCCTCTTCGGCACCATCTGAGCGTTTGAAATATATGTTCAGCAATTAAACTTTATTGCTTTCTTTTACTCTGAACTGAAAAGTCCCAGAATGAACAAAGCTTGTAAGATAGGTGGAGAAGAAAAAAAAGAGCAAACTCTTGTGCTTTAAATGAAGAATATTAACTGGAATGATAAGCAACCTGGGATTCTTCAGAAAAAAAGATGGTTGGATGAACTAGATTAGAAATTGCCCCAGATTTTTTACTACACGTTGCTACTGGAATTTTTCACCTCAGAAAGGAAAATATTCTCTCTCTCTCTCTCTCTCTCTCTCACACACACACACACACACACACACACCATTTTGTTTTAAGGTGCTGTTTGGTTAGCTGAATTATTTCAGTTTAATTTGCCCAGGGAAGTTATGGTTCATGATTTAGGCTGGAACAACTTGTTCAGACAAAAAATATAATTCCTTCAAAGAAGGCTAGATATATACCACGTGATACATTGTCCCATCTGGGGTTTCATGCAAATGTACCAAGTATAAATAAATAATATATATATAAACTAGGGCTACATGGGGTTCAAGAGTCAAAAAGCAAAATATGACCAGGAGGCACCTGGGCATGCACAAAACACTCGCTGGCAACAATTTAAAGCAGTTTTCCTGAGCTGACGTGGCTGCACTTCACAGCTTCCACGTGGCTCTTTTGGAGTAATGTGCTCCTGCCAGTTGCTATGGGTGCACCCAGGCTCTACAAAGAGCCGAGGTTGCGCAGTGGTTAGGGTGCAGCACTGCAGGCTACTTCAGCTGACTGCAGTTCTGCAGTTCGGCGGTTCAAATCTCACCGGCTCAAGGTTGACTCAGCCTTCCATCCTTCCGAGGTGGGTAAAATGAGGACCTGGATTGTTGTTGGGGGCAATATGCTGGCTCTGTAAACCACTTAGAGAGGGCTGAAAGCCCTATGAAGCGGTATATAAGCCTAACTGCTATTGCTATTGCTTTGGAGCATCAGATAAGAAGAGTGGTAAGGTGAGTGTTTAACTTGCAGAATATTCCATTAGATACCATTGCCTTGATTCAACAAGGGAGAATGGGCTAGGAGGTGGACAGCAGAGTTGCCTCCATGTGGATTTACATCCCCGCTTTATAAATGCCCTTTAACAGCCACCTTGGAACTGGTGGGGAGGTGTATCTTCATTCAGCCACCAGTGAAGAATCCTCATCCAAGGTTAATCAGTCTTCTGGACGAGTTGCCACCCGGGGACTAGAGTAGCGTCAGGCTCATTGCCTTGATGGATGAATCTTCATTTGCTATTCTGGTTCTGATCAGCAGTTTTCTCCTCTCTGTTGTAAGTCCTGCTTGGGGTTAGGGAGAGAGTTTCTTCAGGGGAGAAAGGACCCCCAGTTCCTCTTGGTGAATGTTTCCGCAAACATCTACATCAGAATACCTTTCCATCACTTTACAACAACCGTTTCTCCACGAGTTTTATGGCATTTCATTAAAGCCGCCAGAAGGTGATACTGCCCCCTTTCCAAAAGTGAAATAAATTCAACTTTTATCGCTTCTTGAAATGGTAGAGCAGTTGTCAGGCTATTTGATGGATTTTCTCAATTACAGGACTTGTGGAGCATTTTATACTTACATCTGCACTGAAGGGTGATGTAGAATGTGGGAGACATTTGCTCCCCTTCTTTTACCCCTTATCTATGTCTTTATGAAGGCTGACAGATATTGAGGGGAAGCGGGTTCAGTAATATACACCGCAGCTTTTCTGGATAACAGTATCTGCTTTTTGAGATTATTGTTAACAAATCATACAAAAAAAGGCAAAAAAAAGATGCCTTGGGGTTTTTATTAATAAATTGTGATATTTTTCAGAAGTGCAACTATATTTCAGTGATGGCCATTCAAATTAATCTATGCTCAATTAAAAAAAAAAAGCTCGCAGCTGAAATTTTCAAATTGGAGAAGTCCGGAATTCTGAGTCTACAGGAGCTGAATACTACAATAATCAACTATTAAGGATCTTGACATATATTATTTGTTTGTCTGTTTATGAAAATGTATATTGCTGCCCAACTCACTCTTTTTATAAGCTATGATGGGAGATTATAAGGATAAAGCCCCAAGAGCCGAGGTGGCGCAGTGGTTAGGGTACAGTACTGCAGGCCACTTCAGCTGACTGTTATCTGCAGTTCAGCGGTTCAAATCTCACCGGCTCAAGGTCGACTCAGCCTTCCATCCTTCCGAGGTGGGTGAAATGAGGACCCAGACTGTGGGGGCAATTTGCTGACTCAATTTTCTAAAAATCTGTAAACCGCTTAGAGAGGGCTAAGGGATATATAGCTGCTGCTATTATTTGACTATGGAGCATTTATACCTATGGAGCTCACAATTGTACAGTATAATTCCTAGATGTGATTCTAGAAAGCCATCCTGTAATCAAGACCAGGGGCATGATATGTAGATGTAATCCTGTGCAATGCATGATTTCTCTTTGCATCAGGAGTTTAAGCAAGATTATTATGGGGCATTATCAGTGGTGGGTTTCAAAAAAATTTCGAACCTACTCTATGGGTGTGGCCTCCTTTGTGGGAGTGGCTTGCCGCCCATGTGACCGGATATGAAGATGCCGACGACACTTGTCAGAACCACCTTAAACTACCTCACACACAGCACTGGCATGCATAAGAATAGGATGTAAACTTGTTTTTTAAAAGGCATCTTTGGTTTGCGTTGAAACAACTTCAACATACGCAATGTTCTGACTGCACCACAAACGCAGTGGCCATCCTTACCTTTCACAGAGGCACTGAGTTTTATAAATAGGAGCATGATAGTGTAGAATAATCATATCCAAGGACCAGTGGTGGGTTTCAAAAAAGTTTGGAACCCCTTCTGTAGGTGTGGCCTGCTTTCCGGGTCCACTGGTGGAACCTCTTCTAACCGGTTCGGTAGATTTGACGAACCGGTTCTACCGAATAGGTGCAAACTGGTAGGAACCCACCTCTGGACATTATAGACATAGTAACAGCTTTACAGGGTAAATAGAAAGTATACCAACCTTACACTTTCTGGTACTACAGTACTATCTGAAGCCTCCTTCCCCACCATTATGCTCCACCATTAATCTCTTCCCTTAGTGATAGAGACCCATCTACTCAATGTTTTCTACTGATAGTCTGATCCAGCAAAGCTGCCAGTAATCATTATATTGTTCTTCTGAGTGCTTTACCATTTTAAATTTCGGAGGCGAGATGTTGAAGTGTATGATAATTTTAGTACAAATATTGTTGTTGCAACACTTTCTGAGTCTTCAAGGGTGTATTTACAGTCTTATTCTTTGATATTTTTAGGTATTCAGTCTAAATAATGGTTTAAGCCACAAAGGCAAATAAACCATCACAATACATCGTGATACATCACATGACATGATTGAGTTTGATACCCATGGTCCAAGGAGATACTCTGTCCCAGATACGTTTCTGTCTGCCTTTCAACCAGTAAAGTCCACTTTTGGAAAAGGGCTGTTGAGTTTCTGTACCACCAATATGGCTCCTGCACAATTTCACTCATTTGGAAATCAATCACATAATTTGTTGCTGTTTCCTGGCCTAATTTGCTTGGTTATTGATTTCATAACTCTTTGGTGTGGATGGGAGAGAAAAGGCAGACATTCATCTCCATACATATTGTCATTTCCTCACTGCCAATGATGAGGGAGACGGGCTTTAATTTTTTTTAAGGACTCCAGTGATATATGAATGTTCACTTCCGAAAACTCCTAAGGGAACCATTCCAACTGAAGTTTCAAGAGGAACTATTTTTAAAGCAACACCTGCAGGGTTATTGTTCAAATTCTCCCTCCTACTGTCCTGTATCTGACAGACAAAATCACCTCATCTGTGGTAATGAAAATGTTCATGCACTTAGAGAAACATTTCTCCACGGACACCTCCCAACAGAGATCTCCCCTGATAGCTAAAAATAGAGGGAGATGCTGGGTTTTTTTTTTCAAATGTATTTAACAGTACGTACAATATAAATAGCGGGGTGCCAATTTTGTGACTATGTTTGGAACATAGAAAGTAGCCTCACACTGGCAGACAATTAGTCAACACTCGGATTGTCAACATTGGCACCGTTTCAGACAAGAGTTTTCCAGTCCTACTTGGAAATGCCAGAGATCAAACCTATGGGGAGACATGTGCTCTGTCAGCAGGTGTCAGGATAATTAAACTTCTCATCACTAATAATTCAGGCCCATTTGAAAGATTCGTAATTTACTTTTGCAAAAAGGTGCTAGTCGTTACTTTTAAAGCCCTACATGGTATCGGACCTGGGTACTTGAGAGACCGCCTCCTGCCAATCACCTCCCTACGACCAATTAGATCCCACAGATTAGGCCTCCTCCGGATTCCATTAGGTAGCCAGTGTCGACTGTCGACCCCCCCCCCAGGGGAGGGCCTTCTCTGTGGCTGCTCCGGCCCTCTGGAACGATCTCCCTGTGGAGATTCGGACCCTCACCACCCTTCAGGCTTTCCGCAAAGCCGTTAAGACCTGGCTGTTCCGGCAGGCCTAGGGCTGATGAGTTCCCAGCCCCACTCGAATTGTTGCGGCTGTTGAGGAGTTTTAATCTGTTTTTTGTAATTGTTTTTGTCTTGTCTGTTTTCTTTGTATTACCCCTTTTCCCTATTAGTTTGTTAGCCACCCTGAGTCCCTCTGGGAATAGGGCAGCATACAAGTTTAATAAACCATAAATCATAAACCATAAACCAACCTACTTCTTGGTTCAGTGGTTGGCATTGGATCCCAATAATGGAGTTGCTTTTTTCCCCTTCTCCCATTTATTTCAACACATTATCACCATCAAAATTCCATTCACTTGGATTTTTAATGTATGTTTTCATTTGGATGTAGGAAGGTACAAAAGTGCAAATCTATCTTCCCTTCCATTGCTTCCATACTTTTTGATCAAGTTCAATCCTTCAATTATGACAGGTATTTATTAAAATATATTTGTCTCTCTGTAATGAGAGTTGGAATTCCACTTGTTGGTTTCTCATGCTCTGAGCATATCAACTTTCTGCTGCTACTTTCACACTGTTCGTAACTGAGATTGGAATGTATTCTCTAATGCTGCATTTATCTCATAAAGTTAAATTTATGATAAAAGATAAATTTTGAGACTCTCTAAATTCTCTCCTGAATTTAGTAAGTATTGATTTCATTGATGACCAAACATCTAAGCAAAAAAAAGTCTCTTGATTGCTTTCTTTTGAATTCACATTTTACATTTTATCTTGTAACATAAAAATCCACATTGCATTACGCTAAAGTGCAATATTTCCTCATCCTCCACTATTTTTATTAGTATTATTCCAAGATGAATGATGATGTTTTGGTGATCTTTCATACTTAGTTGAACTATTACCAGTACTGTGGTTAAGGATTAGGCAATGACCATTACACTTCAAAAACATTTGGAAGGCCAGATCCTGATCTAATCATGTTTTTATCATTTTCTGTACTTACTATTACTGGAGGTTTTTAAGAAGAGATTGGACAGCCATTTGTCCAGAATGGTATAGGACCCTGTTCTGACTCCCCTCGTCCTACACCAAAGCACGCTGAGACAAAGATACTGCAAGGATTTATTGACACACAGACAGGACCTTGGCAGCAAGCCAGCACAGACAAGACGTTGGCAGCAATCCAGCACAGACTAACCTTGGCAGCAATCCAGCCTGCCAAGCTAGCCACAAGAGTTCTCCAGCTCAAGTGAATACGTTGACTCCTGCAAAGGGGCGTGTACACAATCATTCCTTTTATAGTCTTGAGAGGAGCCTAATTACCACCAGCTGAGTGCAATTACCTCCTGTAACTGCGCAACTGTTCTTTACACCTTGTAGCTCTTCGGTGCTGGGCATCCAGGAACAACTCCCTTGGCTCCTCCCCACTGCTGACATCCAGATCACATTTCCTTGTCTCCTCCCCACTGGTCCAAGGCTCAGGCACTTCCTGGTAGCCAACCAGCCTCTCTGCACCCTACTTGGAGTTGGAATCCTGTCCAGGGTCCTCCACATCCTCCAAAGCCGACTCATAGGGCCCCGCGCTGTCAGAGTCTGGTGGCAGCTACAACAGCTCCTGCTGGGCCACATCAGGACCCTGATGGTGAGCCCTCTCTGTGGGCACGCGACCCGTCGCCCCAGCTCAGCTCCATTGAACATGTGTGCATGCCTCCTGCCGGCCAGATGATTTTGGGGTCTTTGCCAAAGCATGGGGGGCAGGCGCATGCAGGAGATGTGGGCAGGAAGAGAGCAAGTCAGGACCCCCACTCTCAGCAATTCAGAATATATCTAAAATTATGGCAGATAATTGCTTTAGTCTGGCAAGAGTCCGTTAGCGGATGAACAAAAATAAAGAAACTACTGAGAACCATCTCCACATGTCGTTCTTGGTTTTTTTGGCCTTGAAACATGGGGAGGAGCCAGGAATATTACAATAACACTCTTTTTCCTCACACAGCAGGCTGATCATAGTGATCTCCATAGAGTGTGTTTTTCACAGGGCACATATAGACTGTGGGTTTGGCATGCTTTCCTTCAGTCCATGAGGTGACGCTAAAGTATGATTTGCTCCATTCCCATAGCTGATCTCCATTCTGCTTCTGTAATGAGGCCAACAAGTGGTGTTAATCTAAACAGTTTACCCCAGGACAAATTAAAGGGCATTTCGATCAAAGAGAATATTTGTAACACAGGGTTGAAATGTAGAATTGAATTGAATTTTTTTTTAGCAATAGACTTATATACCGCTTCATAGGCCTTTCAGGCCTCTCTAAGCGGTTTACAGAGAGTCAGCATATTGCCCCCAACAATCTGGGTCCTCATTTTACCCACCTCGGAAGGATGGAAGGCTGAGTCAACCCTGAGCCGGTGAGATTTGAACCGCTGAACTGCTGATCTAGCAGTAGCCTGCAGTGCTGCATTTAACCACTGTGCCACCTTGGCTCAGTGAATTGAATGTATTAGATTTATAGGCTGCCCAATCCCGGAGGACTCCGGGCGGCTTACACAGAACAAGAAAAGAAAACAAACAAAATAAAAATAAAGATTAAAATTCTCCAACACGCATACATTCTAATCGGGGCTGGACCTCAGTAATGAGGTCAACAGCCCCAGGCCTGCCGGAACAGCCAGGTTTTAACAGCTTTCCTGAAGGCCATGAGAGTGGGTAAGGTCCGGACCTCTGGGTCGGAGGGTCGGAGCAGCCACAGAGAAGGCTCTCCTCCGAGGCCCCGCCAGCCGACACTGTCCGGCTGATGGCATCCGAAGGAGGTCCACCCTGTGGGATCTTATCAGCCGTTGGGAGGTATGCGGCAGTAGGCGGTCTCGCAAATACGCTAGTCCTGAGCCATGTAGGGCTTTAAAGGTAATGACCAACACCTTGAATTGCGTTCGGAGACCAATTGGCAACCAGTGCAGCTCGCGGAGAATAGGTGTAATATGGGTGTATCTCAGTACACCCAATATCAAGAGTCTTTGGTGCTCTCTGAGCTTGGTTGTTTTCTTGCATTTCATTACCAAACTAGGTAACATCATCAGTACATTCAAGATGCATTCCATTGATAGGTTTCTTGGTAGTGGAAAAAAAACCTCCCACCAATTACTTTCCCTAGTGTGGGATGAGAGCAAGTAGTGTCCATATTGACAGATGACAAGGCCTGTGGGTTTAATTATTTGGTACAATCTGAACTATGGGTTTGAGATTCACATACATTCTTCAATTGAGTCGAGTTCTCGGAGACTTTCCGAACATGTTCCTGTAGTTTTCCTAGCAAGGTTTTTCAGAAGTAGTTTGCCATTGCCTTAAGGCTGAGAAAGAATGACTAGTCCAAGGCCATCCAGCTGGTTTTGTGCCTTGGGTGGGACTAGAACTCATGGTCCCCTCCTCATCTCTAGCCTGATGCCTTAACCACTAGGCCAGGCTGGATCTCTAGAAAATAGCAATAGCAGTAGCAGTTAGACTTATATACCGCTTCATAGGGCTTTCAAGCCCTCTCTAAGCGGTTTACAGAGTCAGCATATCGCCCCCAACAACAATCCGGCTCCTCATTTTACCCACCTCGGAAGGATGGAAGGCTGAGTCAACCTTGAGCCGGTGAGATTTGAACAGCCGAACTGCAGAACTGCAGTCAGCTGAAGTAGCCTGCAGTGCTGCATTTAACTACTGCGCCACCTCGAAAATACTCACTTGATACTACCAATGTTTCTAAAACTCAAGCTATGCTCTGAGCACTGTAGTTCATTTTAACAGCTTCTCCAATCGTACCAGCAGTTTGCCATTATCGTGGGTGAGCAGTGTAAAAGAAATATCTCCCATTAAAAACTGCCAATAGGAAAAAAAAATGGAAGTGAGGAGGGGTAGCAAAACCTTAATTCAATGAAAGTACCAATGAAATCAAACAAAGCAAAGGCCTTTAGCAGTTCTGGCAAGTCATATTTTTCCCACATGGGAAACATCACTTATTGTGCTGAAAAGAGAGCCTCGTGTTATCCCAAAGCGTTCATCCTTTCCCATCTTTTAATGGTGGGGCAGTAAAAGTGTTCAATGTTTTGCCACAGAACAATACAGCTACTAGCAAAGCAACTAGCTGTCTATTATCCAGTCCATTTTAATTGAACATACATGCCTTTTGACCTCAAAGCACAGCTACAGTTCAGCCATCAGGTCTGTGGAAATGCAGAACCATTCATTCGTGACCCGTCAAATGCGCGCCTGACAAAACCGCGCTGACAAAACCGCGCCAAGAAAAAGAGCGAAGTCAAAATCGCGCCCACAGAAGTGCATGGATAAATGCTCGCCGACAAAAGTGCGCTATCAACAAACCACGCAAAAACAAGGTAAAACCCCTAAGGGTTAGGGTTAGGGTTATTACCTTGTTTTCGCGTGGTTTGTTGATAGCGCACTTTGGTTGGCGCACATTTATCGGCGCGCTTCTGTGGGCGCGATTTTGACTTCGCTCTTTTCTCGGCGCGGTTTTGTCGGTGCGCTTTTGTCGAGCGCACATTTGTCGGCGAACCCCATTCATTTAGCGCAGCCCGCCCCCCCCCCCACTGCCAGCCTAGAATGACTCCTCTACAAAATAAATAAAAATATGATTGATATTTGAAGTGCAAAGAAAAGGCTTAATTAGCCAGATAACATCTACAAATACACACCTTCCTCTGTTACAGAGCTTTCAGATTAGTTTATTTATTTTTTCCACTTCAGGAATAAGTATCCTTCAGAAAATATTTGACACTGAACTTCTTCATTATGTCTGAACCAGAGGTGGGTTCCTACCAGTTCACACCAGTTCGGTAGAACCGGTTTTCATCAAATCTACCAAACCGGTTAGAAGAGGTTCCACCAGTGGACCTGGAAAGCAGGCCACACCTACAGAAGAGCTTCCAAAAATTTTTGAAACCCACCACTGACACACATGTACACACCCACACACACAAAGACAGACTCACACAGAGAGAGAAAGAGAAAGGAAGGAAGGAAGGAAGGAAGGAAGGAAGGAAGGAAGGAAGGAAGGAAGGAAGGAAGGAAGGAAGGAAGAAAGAAAGAAAGAAAGAAAGAAAGAAAGAAAGAAAGAAAGAAAGAAAAAAAGAAAAAAGAAAGAAAAAGTGTGAGAGAGAGATGAAAAGAAAAAAAGGAAAAAGGGACAGAGAGACAAAAGGAAGGAAAGAGAGAGAGAGAGAGAAAGAAAACACATGGCCGACAAGCCACTCCCACCAGGTCACATGGCTGGCAAGCCACTCCCACAAAGGAGGCCACACCCACAGAGTAGGTTCGAAAAAAAATTAAAACCCAACACTGGTCTGAACCTTTGATGGTGTAACTGGATTCTTTCAGACTTTCATAATACCAGAGGGATGCCCTTGGCAAGAACATAATAATAGGAACAACCACAACACTCTTGTTTCCAGCCCTCAATTTCCATGAACAGATGGATTATGGATAAAGAAAAGAGCCAGGTTAGGCTGAAGAGAGTCCCCTGTTTTGTACATAATCAGTCTGAGGCAATCTCTGTACAGAGCACATAAGGAACCAAATTAAAGAAGAAGCCGGAATGTTCTACACCACCATCTCAGACAACGTGAGGCCTGCCAGAGATGAAATACTGCACTGCAGACTGAAGGAAAGAACACTTGGATAGACAGCCTCGTGATTCATGAAGTTTGTCCCAGGACAACTATTCAGATATCACACTGATGCTCGGTTAATGAAAAACCTACCACATACAGGTGCAAGAATATCCTATAAAGGGATTTACTGAAAGGCTCAAGACCATTTTAAAGATTGAGCTGAGCGGCAAAAATGAGAATCTTATAATTGACAATTGGATTGTCCCTGCAGTGTCACGGGCCTTTAGCATCTTGAAAAGGACAAGAAGTGATTGGATTTGGGGAGGATGCAAGAGTTGGGCTTCTCAAGTTGTTTCCCCAAGTTCCTTTATTGCCATTTCAATATATACTTGTACAGAAATCTGCATAAAATATAATGGGTAATCAAAGATTTAAATAGATTTAAAACACCCTTTCATCTCATCTCCAAAACAGGTTCAGTCTTCTTGTGTTTCTGTAGCTCTATGACAATAAAAGCATCAGCAGAAAGAAAGATTTGAAGATATCCCCCTCCAATATTTAGAATTAGATTGAGTACATCTACATAGTTTCATAAGGGCTATTTATGGCATGGAATACCATCGGAGCAAGAAAAATAAGATGGGATAGAATATGTGGCTAGAAACAGAGCACGTTAGAAGAAATATAAGATTATACCAGTCTTGTTGCTTGGATAGAACAGTATCTAGTTTACACTGATAACCTATGTTTAAATATCTCTACAGATGGAACTGTGAACTGCTCATACCATAAATTAATAAAAATCAAGATTTAAATTGTGACTGTTCTTCTGCCTGAATCCAAACGAACTTCATAAGGGGGAAGAAAACAATCAGAGTAGAGAAATAAGAATTCTTCAAAACTTGTCATTGAAAACTAAGCAAGCTAAGTTTACCCTGAATGTTGACTTAATATTAAAAGAAAAATGGGAAAAAATAGAGGAAACTGATATAAATGAAATGGTATAATTGAAACTGTACAGAAGTGTTCAGGGTTACGTTCTATATCAATTCAAGTCTTCCTATGCTTATGGCGCTCTATGGCAAACTGTGACATGCATAAAACGAAGGAAACAGCAGACTAAGCATGATCCAGATGCCCTTCAAAAAACAGTCTACCTACTTACCGTCAACATTTGCACATTTATCTAGTTACTAGTGCTGGCCCTTAGGCTGTGGAAGCACTGAGAATTTGTCTCTATAACTCACAGATAACAATTATCAACAATAATCATAGCTTCCCCTGAAAACTCATCAGTAGGGGTGTAAAAGAAATTCAGCAAAAATGGATATATAATACCTTTCCTTCTGTAGTCAAGAGGCCCAGAGACTATGAGAAAGATGGCTGGAAAAATGGATCCCTTCCAGGGATGAAATTCAACAGGTTCTGGAGAACCGAAAACGGAAATTTTGAGTAATTTGGAGAACTGGCAAATACCACCTCTGGCTGGTGCCCAGAGTGGGGTGGGAATGGAGATTTTGCAATATCCTTCCTCTGGAGTTGGGTGGGAATGGAGATTTAGAAATGTTGGGAAATAAAAAGCAGTCAAAAATCTCCATTGGGTTTGGCAGTGGTATAGGGAAAATTGTAAAGGGGTGGGATCTGTCCCAACAAAAGGGAATAAAAAGCAGAAAAAATATGTTTTGGAGGTTGACAGTGGCATAAAGAAAATTGAAATAGGAGGTTTTAACCCTTGCTTAACTCTTCTCGAGTGATCATAAAAAGTCAGACTAGATGAGGCACCTCGTTCTCCTGCCTCCTCCTGTAGAGGGCACTTTTTAAGAGGCTTTTTTAAACAGTTAAGCACTAAGCAGAGTCATCCACGGTGACTCTGGCAGCAACTAGCTCAGCCTGACCTCAGCTCTCGCCTTTTTCCTTTTACATTTTCTTTTCTTTTCATGATGACAGTGGTGAGGCCCTGCCTCCCCTGACTGCACGTCCCTGGTTGACAGTGGGTTTATATAGGATAAGATAGATCATGTTCATGCTAAACAATTATTACTTGTGTATTTAATATTCTAGTTCTATTTGTATATTTTGGTGTACTTTGTATTGTATAGAACTTTGGTCTAGACCAGTGTTTCTCAACCTTGGCAACTTGAAGATGTCCGGACTTCAACTTGAGTTGAAGTCCGGATATCTTCAAGTTGCCAAGGTTGAGAAACACTGGTCTAGAATCATATATAATGTTTTTCCTGAATATTTATTTACACTGAATTTCTATTTTGTTTTGTTATGGCCTATGATGGCTACAAGTTGAAATATATTGACTTGACTGCAGCAAAAAGGACTGAATGGCTGATGGAAGAAAATCTTCTAACTAAACACAGGGAGACTTTGTAATAAATTTAGCAGGCGGGAGAAATGCTTGGTCCTTTTTCCTAAGAATTATTTAAATTTGTCCCCAAGACAACTTAATTAGCAAAAGTGACCTGGAGGAACAAATGGCAGAGAACATCTTTGGCTTAGTCTCATAAATCATGGTAATCAAATTAGATCCTCTCAAACTGAGTAGCACTTAATCCAAATGCTCCTACTCTGTCAATTTAAGCCTTTAATGTGAAGTTGTATTACAGGAAAGCAAAACAATAGGATACACATAAACACAGAGACACACACACAAAGGAAATTATGTTCAATCCCTGGCTGTTTCAATATCCCATATCAGTTCTTCTCTCCCAAGTTAGAATTGGAATGATGAATCAAGACATGACAATAGTATTCCAAATCAAGTGGTTCCCCCGACTCACCCACCCTTCCATATATAATTTTATACAAATAGATCCCTCCATTTTCAGGAGAAATGTTTTAATGTTTCAAATGTAAGTATGGAATGGGTGGTGTGCATCTCAGTCAAAGTGCAGCGGTCTTATCCAAAGCGCAGGCGCCTAGGTGCAATTTGTGTGACATTTTACGCTGGACAGCTTCCAACATTCGGTTTTTCAAACAGTTAAAATCTATTGCAAGCCTTTAAATGCAGCAACTGCAAATTCAGGCATGGGAGAAAGTGTTTCTGCTCTGCAAGCTCTGTAGATTTCAAGCACATCCTACAAAATTATCAACGATTGCCTCAAATAGTGGAAGCTTCTCAGTGGTGGGATTCAAATAATTTAACAACCGGTTCTCTGCCCTAATGACCATCTGGGTAGGTGGGGCTCGGTGGTCATGTGACTGGGTGGGCGGGGCCAACTCAAGGTCACTCAGGTCGATGGGCGCTTCGCCTTAGCTGTGACAATGTAATAAGGGTTAAGCGGAGAGGCAGTTTCTGTAAGCAGGTCAACAAAGATGAGGCTAGAAACAACACCAGAATGTTTCCTTCCTGCCTTCCTTACAGGATTAGCCCTGTAAAGTGGAAAAAAACAAAAGAAGATTTCTTCCAACAACCGGTTCTCCAAACTGCTTAGGAAGTTAACAACCGGTTCTCCCAAATAGGTGCGAACTGGCTGAATCCCACCACTGAGGCCTCTCCAGGGACCCGTATGGCTTTAGTTTAGGAAGTGACAATAGCCTAGATGTGGTTAGAAAGGCTCTGCAAAGCATTCAAAATGGTGCTTCACAAAATGCATTGGAATGCACAATGGCACCAAGCTTTCTTCCTCAAAGTGCTTCCCCTAGAACAGTGTTTCTCAACCTTGGTAACTTTAAGATTTGTGGACTTCAACTCCCAGGATTCTCCAGGCAGCAGGGGATCCTGAAGGTTGCTGAGGTTGAGAAATACTGCCCTTGAAAGCTGATATTGTTGCTTTGAAGGATTTCCTAGGTCATCAGCATATACTTACGCATGCCCGGACAGCACTTTGGCTGGGAAAGTTGGCGTGGGAAGCCACATTTAGCTACTTAGTTCTGATTTCTATTGCCAATTCTTCTGGCAAGTAGTCAGTACAGGAAACGGATTTCCAGAAAACTCTTTGCTGGGAAGATCAGGAACCATAAATCTCTATGAGAATCAAGAAACCTCTGAATTGGCCAATCCTTCATCTTATTTTTTTTCAGATTATTTCAGCATCGTTCTAAACCACTTTATATATTAAAAGGGTATCTTTCAACTTGATTTCACGAAAATTATTTGTTCAAACTCAAGAAGTTGAGCTTTTTGATATAGGTATAGTTTCAAAGAAGACTCCCTCTTAATGGACTTGATCATTTACATAGATTTTTTTATTTTGTTTTAGGGAGCAAGGCCTTCCTGGAAATACCTATCTCCGCCCCACACCAAATCTGGAAGGAAGTTGGCTAATTGTTATTTGAGGTACCGCCTATCCCCAATAGTGTCTGCTTGAGCAGTAAGAAAGGGCAAAGTAGGTGCATTTTGGATCCCATCAATTAAACAATGTCATTTTTGATAACTTAAGAAGTGTGCTTTCTCGGTGGTGATGCTTGCCCTCGCCAATAAAGTCTTCACAGAGATCCATAGACTCCCATCCTGAGGGTGTTCCATACGTCTTGGAAACGTAATGTAATGTTGTAATGTTTATTGCATTTGTATGCCGCGCTATCCCGAGAGACTCAGGGCGGCTAACAAGCAAGGGGGAAGGGAAATACAAACAAAGGACAAAACAGACAAGTTAAAAACAGAGCAACAGTCACAACAGTTTAAGTGGGGCCGGGAACTCATCAGCCCCAGGCCTGCCGGAACAGCCAGGTCTTAGTGGCTTTGCAGAAAGCCGGAAGGGTGGTGAGGGTCCGGATCTCCACGGCGAGATTGTTCCAGAGGGCCGGAACAGCCACAGAGAAGGCCCTCCCCCGAGAGGTCGACAGTCGACACTGGCTAGCTGATGGTAACCCTGGGTTTGCTCCCAGACCTGGGGATGGAATGGTTGCTAGGCCCTGTATGTTTTTGGAGCATTGTGTTGTTCTTTTTGGGAAAGTTGTATGTTCTGTTATTCCAAATGTTTTGTTTTGTTTTGTTCTGTAATTTTTAAAGTTTTGTTTTGTTCATCATGGCATGTAAACCACTCATGGATGAATAGAGATATGTTGTGGCCCATCCGGAGCTGTTGGAGCTGTTGGAGGTGAAATGTTAAGATATATTACAAGTCCACCAGACTCCAACAGCGAGGGGCCCTCTGAGTCAGCTCTGGAGGATGTGGAGGACCCTGGATAGGGTTCCGACTCCGAGCAGGGCACAGAGAGGCTGGTTGGCCACCAGGAGGCGCCTGAGCCTTGGACCACTGGGGAGGAGACAAGGGAGTGTGATCGTGACGTCATGCATTGGAGCAGTGGGGAGGAGATAAGGGAGTTGTTCCTGGATGCCCGGCAACGGAGAGCTAATAGGCGTAAGGAACAGTTACGCAGTTACAGGAGATAATTGCCCTCAGCTGGTGGTAATTAGGCTCCTCTCAAGACTATAAAAGGAATGATTGTGCACACACCCTTTGCAGGAGTCAACGTATTCACTAGAGCTGGAGAACTCTCGTGGCTAGCTTGGCAGGCTGGATTGCTGCCAAGGTTAGTCTGTACTGGATTGCTGCCAACGTCTTGTCTGTGCTGGATTGCTGCCAAGGCCTGGACTGTGCTGGATTGCTGCCAAGGCCTGGAGGGAAGGAGGAAGAGAGAGGGGGAGGGAGGGAGGGAGGGAGGGAGGGAGGGAGGGAGGGGGGAGAGAGAGAGAAAGAGAGAGACAGAGAGATATTAAAAGATTGGACCGATTCCTGCCACAGAGATTTTTTTCCCCTCAGTTAAAGGACTGGAAGGCAGGTAGTTTCTTCACAGGATCTGCTACTTCCCTGGCAGGATCTGGCCTTCTCGGTCTGGGCAAAGAATACCACCACCCACCACCCCCATTGAAAACAAATCTTCTTCCTGCCATCAAGCCAAGCAGCTGGCAATGCCTGGGCCAGGAGACTTGGATGCCAAGGCCATCTCCTTCTTTCTACATCATAACAAAAACATATTGAATGTTAAAAGGTCCATCCCGAAGCAGCCCGGGTAAAGATTCAGGATGCCTGACATTAATAACAAAATGAGCATCTGAGAGACTAATGTTGAATTCAGATCCATGCTTCCTTTTCATTTGATTGATTGTTAACTGGTACTGCATTTTAATGCTGCATTGATGTAAGCCATTTTCTTTTTTTTAAGTGTCACTATGATAGGTGACATATATCTCTTGTAAATACATAAATAAGGAATAGCTGTACATTCAAGGAAGCCAGAAGTTTAGAATAATTGGCTTGACAAAGGGTGGAGTTTACAGGGAGAAAATGTGTGCCCCAATACATCATTAGCCTATCATCTTTTGCACTGAACCACATCTGTGTCAAGAACAGAAGGCCTTCTTCCATTAGAGGCCCTTACACGTGGAGTAACTCCCACGGAGAAAATCATATGAGATGTTCTTTCTCTTATGAAAATCGGCAGAAACTGTTGTTTATTTACAGAGATGTTGCAACAAATCAATAGGGAGGACAAATCCTGTCTGTGATTCCAAAGAAATTGTCCGCAGCTAACCTAGATTCTTCTTACCATCAACTTGTCTCAGAGCTTAGATTTCAGAAGCCCTTCAAAAGTCACTGCAGAGGGGATTGTTGGAAAGAGATAATCTGGGCTTCCTGCTTCAATGTTTTTCGGTAGGATCCCTTGCTGTAGAATCTCCAGTTTTATAGAATGTGAATGATAACAAAGTCATTTTTCCTGTTGTTTTGACTAATCGGGTCAAAATGTTCCTAGCTAGCTAACAAAAGCTAGCTAGTTAGTTAGTTAATTAGTTAGCTAGTTAGTTAGTCAGTCAGTCAGTCAGTCAGTCAGTTATTTTATCTATCTATTCATTTTAGTTATTTGGGATTCAATCCATCTTTCTTAAGATTTCCATAAGATTCTTGCCAGACAGTTTATTAAACTGAAAGCTGGTGCAAAGATGTCCTGGGAACTGAAGAAAAACCTGGCTTGCCTTAAATTGAAAACTTTCCCCTAAAGAAAGTCTAGTGGAATTGTCCTTTAGTCAATTCTTACGTTATTCGGTCTCTTCAATAACTGCCTATAGGCAGACAGAGCTTGGCTATCAAGGCGATTATGTGCTTTAACGTAGGTGATCATTTCTGAGCTATAGAAAACTGCTGTAATCAATACACAACCAGTGGTACAAACTGAAGGAAGACTGGATTTATAAATCCCATCATCATAAATAGCTATCTTCTTGCCATCTCACTAATCAATAGCAATGTTATTGTTTGCATTATCAGCCTATATAGGCTTAATCAATATATCTCACTAATGGGTAATAGGAGATCAGATTGAATTTTGGCTCAGCAAGGCAATTTGAGGACAATGAGGATCTGCGGTCTTAGCAGCATGATATGTTTCTGTCTGACACAATGCAATTTATATCAGGTTATGTCAGGATGCCATGGAATACATAATGAATCCGCCAAAAAGAGGCAGAGAATAAAAACTCTGTCTGGTTGGAACTTTGTTGTTAAAGAATACAGAGGATGACTTTATTTTTTTTTTTGGAAGAATGATTTCCGAGTGGTATATCAGGTAGTGCTAGAGATCATAAGAGGAATCTTTCTTGTGTAAAATGTGTTTTTATTTTCCATTTTTCATTTTCATACAGTCACATATATACTGTGCATAACCGGGGCCATACAACATTAAACAATAAACACAGCCATTCCTATTGTCAACAATACCCCCCAAAATAGAAACCCAATATACCTCTTCGACCCTCCATACACCTCTTTCTTTCGCCCCACTCCAACTTTCCATCTTCCCTCCATCATTCCCCTCTACCCTACTTCCCCTCCCTCTCTACCATTCCTCTCTCCCAGTACACTCCCTCCCTTCCTTCTCACCCTTCCTCCAATCCTCTCTCCCACCCTCGCTACCCCTCTTTCTTCTATCCCTCTACTCCTCCCTTTGGTGTATTTCTACTATATGTCAATATATTCAGCTTGTCCTATTTTTACAGTGAAATTAAAGAGAAACAGTATACATGTGAAATCGCATTACATTGAAATCTGACACATACTATATATCCCCCCTCCCCCCGTCCCCCCTAACACCCCACCTCCCTTCCCCCCCCCCCCGACTTCCAGAGCCCGTACACGGTATAGATTTTTAACAAACACAGTCTAAGATATATTAAGACAAAAGAAATAAAAAAAGAAGTTAATAACATCTCTACATTGAACTCAGCTTCTCCTGTTGCACTAACTTTGAACAGTTTAGATTATTCCTAATCTTAAACATAGGCTATCTGGAATTTCTTAGTCCCGTATTTGTTTTGTATATAGTCAATCCATTTTTTCCAGTGTCGTTTATATCTCTCATTTGAATGATCTTTAAGAGGAATCTTTGAAGACGTATGGGTGTGAGGAGGGCAATATAGCAAAGGTAAGGTCAGTGTAAGGTGACTATTATATGCTGCCCGGAGCCAATTCTTGTGAAATTGGCAGCTATATAAATTTAATTAATAAATAAATACCAGATTGAGTCCGTCACAATCACTGCCAGTTTTCCAGAAAACAAAATGGAAAAGAATCATATATCTAGCTGGCAACCTAGAAAATTGAGAGTGAGATTTGTTAGCTGTAATGGTGCAGTTGAAATCACAGGTATGCAATCAAACACAACACACCTTAAAGAATTCTGGTGGGAAAGTCAGGAAAGTTCATTTTGGAATGATGGAGACATGCTCATGATTTGAGACGGTGGACTGAGATCTACAAATTTTACGCTGTACTAAACTTACTTACTTACTTATTTGATTTCTAGAGTTACCCATCACTGCAAATGAAGGTAGGTGGCTCACAATTCAAAACATATAATTAAAATTAAAAAAAAAACATTTAGAAACAATAAGAACAGTACAAATCATAAAAACAATAAAAATATTAAACTTACTTACCTTTCATTTGTTACCCGTTGTTGCTTGATGACTTGCCAGCTATATGTGTAATATTTGAATTTTTACAGTTGCCTGTAGCAATGAACAGAAAAAATCCTCAAATAACCATGTAATTGATATTGTTAGATTGATATTAAATTAGATAATATTCCTTCCCTAGGAAATATTAAAAGTGAGAATATTTGAATTCCTAGTACAGGCATTTCTCGACTTACAACAGTTCATTTAGTGAGCATTTAAAGTTACTACAGCAAGTGACTTATGACTATTTCTCACACTTATGACCATTGCAGTATCTCCATGGTCATGTGGTCATAATTCAGACCCATGGCAACTGACTCATATTTATGCTACAAATACTGCTTGTTTTATGATTTTGGCTTAGTAAAATGTATGTAAAGCATAAGCATCACATCAATTGCATGTGTATTCTTATCTACAACCACCAGGGTTTAATCCAGTGTTTTTCAACCTTGGCAACTTGAAGATGTCCGGACTTCAACTCCCAGAATCCCCCAGCCAGCATTCGCTGGCTGGGGAATTCTGGGAGTTGAAGTCCGGACATCTTCAAGTTGCCAAGGTTGAGAAACACTGGTTTAATCTACAACCACCAGTGTTGCCTGAACTGTAAAATAGGTGGCAAATAGCAATAGCAATAGCAGTTAGACTTATATACCGCTTCATAGGGCTTTCAGCCCTCTCTAAGCAGTTTACAGAGTCAGCATATCGCCCACACAGTCTGGGTCCTCATTTCATCCACCTCAGAGGGATGGAAGGCTGAGTCAACCTTGAGCCGGTGAGATTAGAACCGCTGAACAGCAGATAACAGTCAGCTGAAGTGGCCTGCAGTACTGCACCCTAACCACTGCGCCACCTCAGCTCTTGAACTGGACTGTATGTATGTATGTATGTATGTATGTATGTATGTATGAATAATATTCAGCAGGATGTATCTATATGTAAATAGGAACTTACTTCAAAAACAGTCGAAAACACTGGGCTCCACATTTGAATCAAAGGCAGTTTAGGAAAGTGCACATTATATAGAAATAATCCCATTTTATTCTTTTTTCAGTGTTTTTATACATTTGAAAATGACTTTTCAAATCTGTCAATTAACTTCTGAGTCCATTGTTCAAACATATCCTTCCATATGTCCTATGTTAAAACATTTTGCTTCGTTCTACATTCATATGTCAAATTTAAGTGTTCTTCTCCTTTAATTGTAATCTTTAGTTCCTTCTCATCCTTTCTAGTGTCCATCCATCCATCAAAGTCTCATCCTATAATTTTTAAGAAAGTTTTTTTTAAAAGTATTTTCCCATGGAAGAATTCTTACAATTAATTCCAAAATCTTATTTCTTTTTTTTTTATAAAGATTTTTTTATTTTTATATAAACACAAAGAGACAAAACACACACAGACACAAACCCACAAAACCATCTTCCATTACAAATTGTAGAAAGTGTGTCAATTGCTTACAAAAACTTCCGTGCATCCCTTCCACAGTCATCACCTACAATTCATATCAAATCATATATTTTAAATCAAGTATATTTATATATATTTCTATCATCATACCTCAACCTTCATTTGACTATAATTGTTTTTATGTCCTTTTATATAAAATATTCCAAATTTAAAGCAAGACCACATAATGGCATTCCATTAGCTCTTCCCAATATCATCCAGTAACATTACATCTTTATAACATGTTCTATATAAAAATTGGTTATATTTAATAACAGAATTTCTAAACCTCCTTTCGTAGTCACCATTTGCAATGTATATCAAATTTCCTCTTATCAAACCATATATATATATATATATATATATATATATATATATATATATATGTGTGTGTGTGTGTGTGTGTTTTTATTTGTGCTGATAAATAAATAAAGGAAGACTAGTATAGATCTATTTCAAGCTATTTAGCTCTCATCAGCTAGCCATATCCTTACTGGGATTCGAACCTGTGCTCTATTGCCTCCCAGGCAGGGAGTTAACCATTTGAGCTACAGAGAACGAATCCTTTTATCAGCCAGCCAGGGTGGGAGGTATATACTTAAAGTCACAACCCCTGGTATGCCCAAGTGTGGGAGGAAGGTCCTTCCTCCCACACTTGGGCATACCAGGGGTTGTGACTTTAAATATATATATATATATATATATATATATATATATATATATATATATATATATATATATATGCGTGCATTATTATCATTATCAATCAATGATTTAACTATATCCATTATTACTTCATTTTATACATAATGCTCTAAATTTAATTAAATTTGACTTAATTATATTACATCTTTATAACATGTTCTAATTAAGAATTGGTTATACTTAATAACAGAGTATCTAAACCTCCTTTTGTAGTCACCATTTGCAATTTATAACAAATTTCCTCTTATCAAACGTGTGTGTGTGTGTGTTGTATTTGTGCTGATAAATAAATAAAGGGAGACTAGTATAGATCTATTTCAAGCTATTTAGCTCTCATCAGCTAGCCATACGCTTACTGGGATTCGAACCTGGGCTGTATTGCATATTAGGCAGATGTGTTAACCATTAAGCCACAGGCTCTCTGTCAGCTTCTGCCTTGCTGTTGCGGAGCCGTCACTGACATTCCTGAAGTTGCCGCTAGCGGGCAGGAGCGTATTGCTGGGGAGGAGAAAATTCCGAAAGAATATCTAGACCTTAAGGAAGTTTTCAGCGAACAATCTTCGGACATTCTGCCCCCCCACAGACCGACTGATTGCTCCATAGACATTTTACCCGGGGTTAAGCTCCCTAAACCCCGCATTTACTCCATGTCACCCAGAGAAATGGAGGAGATGCGTTCTTTCATTGACAAAAATTTGAAACGTGGTTTCATTGAACCAGCACGCCCCAAAGTGGCTGCTCCTGTACTGTTTCGTGAAAAGAAAGATGGTTCTCTTCGCTTATGCTGCGACTTTCGAAACCTTAACGCTATCTCTACTCAAAACCTCTACCCACTCCCGTTGATGAAGGACTTGTTAGCCCAACTGGGGAAGGGCCGCATCTTCACAAAATTGGACCTGCAAGAGGCTTACTATAGGGTCCGCATTAAGGAAGGGGACGAATGGAAAACCGCGTTCAACTGCCCTCTTGGTTGTTTCCAGTTCCGGGTTATGCCTTTTGGCCTGCAGGGGGCTCCTGCTGTGTTCATGCAATTTATTAATCAGATCCTGCACGATCATCTGTACAAGGGCGTTATCGTATACCTGGACGATATCCTCATTTATACCCGCACTTACGACCACCACGTCAATCTGGTGCTCACTGTTTTGAAAAAACTCCGTGCCGCTAACCTTTATGCCAAATTGTCTAAGTGCGAGTTTCACCAAACTACAATTGACTATCTGGGCTACCGCATCTCCCCTGATGGCATTGAAATGGACCCTGGGAAGGTGAAGGCGGTCACTGAATGGGACGCGCCCAAAACTCGTAAACAATTGCAAAAGTTTTTGGGTTTCGCTAATTTCTACCGTCAATTTATTCCCTCTTTTGCCGACATTGCTCTCCCTATTACTAATTTGCTCAAGACGAAAGGCGACCCGAAGCCTAAACCCAATAAACCTTTAGACTGGACCATGGAATGCCAGGCGGCATTTGAAAAGCTTAAACGCCTTTTTGCCGCTGAACCGATTCTTAAACATCCTGATCTCACCCAGCCTTTCGTTGTCCAGGCTGATGCCAGTGATGTCGCCGTAGGGGCCGTTCTGCTGCAAGCCAACGACCAAGGTAACTTACAGCCTTGCGCTTACACCTCCCGTAAACTCACTGACACGGAGCGGCGCTGGGCGGTTTGGGAGAAGGAGGCTTTTGCGGTCCGTTGGGCCCTCGCTACTTGGCGCCATTTCCTAGAAGGCTCTAAACACCCATTTGAGGTTTGGACTGACCACAAGAACTTAGAGGCGTTGCGAACGCCTCGTCGTCTCTCCCCCAAGCAGATGCGATGGGCCCAATATTTCAACCGTTTCAATTTCACTCTAAAGTATATCCCGGGGGGAAAGAACTTCATGGCAGATGCTTTGTCCCGATTACCTCAATACAATTGTTCTAAACTGAGCATCGTCCAACCGCTCCTGGCAGCTCCGGTACTCACACGTCAACAGTCCCACGCTCAGAAGGAGGTACCTCAAGATCTACTTTCTGACCTCAAAGCGGCTCTTCCTCAAGACGACTGGTTTCTCAACCATCGGGACGAATGTACCATGAGGGACGATCTACCGTGGATTGGTGCTAAATTATACATCCCCACTTCCCTACGACTTGTCGTCCTTCGTCGCGCTCATGACTCCAGGATGGCGGGTCATTTTGGGTTCGTGAAAACTTTGCACCTCGTGAAGAGACAATTCTGGTGGCCGTCTTTAAAAAAGGACATTGAAATGTATGTCGCCAGCTGCCCAGTTTGCGCGACCGCCAAAAAACCACCGGGGAAACCGCAGGGCTTTCTACAGTCCGTCGCTCGCCCGGTCGCTCCTTGGAAGGAGATTTCTATGGACTTTATTGTTGAACTTCCCGAGAGCCAGGGGCATACCGTCATCTGGGTAGTCACTGATTTGTTTTCCAAGCAAGTTCATTTTGTGCCTTGTCACAAGATTCCTTCCGCCAAGGCGTTGGCTAAACTGTTCCTCTCCCACATCTACCGTTTGCATGGGGTTCCCGACCGAATTATCTCCGATCGTGGGGTCCAATTCACATCTACTTTTTGGAAAGAGTTTCTCAAACGCCTTGGAACCACCCAGGGCCTTAGCTCCGCCTACCATCCTCAGACTAATGGCGGCTGTGTACGTACTAATTCCGTCCTTGAACAATATTTACGTTGTTTCATCAATTATCAACAGGACGATTGGGTTGACTTGTTACCGCATGCTGAGGTGGCCTATAACAACTCGGTTCACTCCAGCACGGGGTTCACCCCTTTTCGGGTCGTTTACGGCCAGGATTTTGTTCCTATTCCCGAACTGCCTACGGCCCAGCCTCAGGTTCCTTCAGTTGCCGACTGGAGTGACCGTCTCAGTCGCATCTGGCCTCTGACTCTTTCCACCTTGGACGCTGCCCATAGGGCCCATAAGAAGCAAGCCGATAGGAAACGCTCTCAGCCCTATGAGTACCACGTTGGGGACTTAGTTTATTTGTCCACAAAATTTTTGCACACTACACAGAAGTCAAAGAAGTTAGGCCCCAAGTATGTTGGCCCTTTCCCAATTGTGAAAGTTATCAATCCTGTTTCTGTTCGTTTACAATTGCCCAAACACCTCAACCGTATCCACCCTGTGTTCCATATCAACCTCATCAAACCGGTTCGGGTCTCCCACCTTCGGCCCCCCGATGACCCTCCACCTGCTCCGTTGCTGATTGATGGGGAACGTCATTTTGAAGTTCGTGAAATTCTTGATTCCCGCAGACACCGTAATCGCATCCAATACCTTGTGGCTTGGAAACACTTTCCCCCATCCCACACGGAATGGGTTGATAAGTCCCACGTTCGTGCTCCCCGCCTGCTTCAGAAATTTTATGCTTCTTATCCCGACAAGCCTTGACTTTTCTCCCCTCCCTCTTCTGTTTGTGTTTGTTATTTGTCTGTTTTGTTTGTTTTCTTCCAGGCCTGACAGCCTTTTCTCCGGGGGACGGCCGGATGTCAGCTTCTGCCTTGCTGTTGCTTCAGCTGCCATGAAACGGGAAGGGGGGGGCGTGTATTTGGGAGGGGTTAATTAATGTGCTGGAGGAATGTTCTAGGATGTACCAGTCGTTGGGACTACGCATGCGTATGTGTTTCCCGCCTGCATCAACGGCCTACACATTCCATCGTTGCCCTGTCTTTTTGAAGTTATCTCACACCTGACATTTGAAGGACTTATGATTGGACTGCAGCTTTGATGCTAAGGGGGGGGAACGGGCTATCCTATATATCAATTGCTTTCGCGCCATATTAATCAGACTTTGCTTTGCTACTGCTCGCTTACCATTTATAATTAGTAAAAGTATTTTGATTTCCAACCATGGAGTCTTTTAGTCTTCTTTCCTAATTATGGAATGGAGTGGTGCCTGACACTCTCCTCCGTTATCAGCTAAGCCAGGGAGAAAAGTATTAGCCATTAATGACTTAATTATAAGCTTTCATTACATCAACATGTCTTTCCAGTAATAGTGCAGTCTTATGTCTCTTGCCATTTGTGGCATTAGTATTCTGGTTATTTCCTTAGTAAGTTTTGTATGGACTTCTCTTTGCAATTTATTGCTTATTGCATATCTTGTATAAGCTCGAAACCCTCCATCTGCTTCTTCAATCAGCTTATCTTTGATTATCACTAGTGCTTCTGACAAAATTTCTCTCCTTAGTTCTATCAATTCTTCTCTCTTTTCTTCTTCTATACTTTGAGATCTGGGGTAGAGCTCCAGTCCATCTATCTCCCCTTTCCATATTCTATTCTTTCCATTTCCAATCATGCTCAGTTCACTGTCAGTATCAACAATTTTCTTGTCTATTTTTTCCTTCAGTTTTTAGAACTCTGACCTCCACTTTCTTCATTTGATGAACACTCAATTATTCCATCAAATTTTGCTGTTCTAAAATCTATGTTCTCCAATCTCTTCTCAATTCTCTCTGTTACTTCTAATAATTTTTGAATTTCAAACATAATCTTTTGCAATGTTAAAGTTTCTTTTTCATGTTCCGCCATTCTTCCAACTTGTAAACACTGCCACTCCGGCATTCAAAACTTTTTATTAAATTTAAAACAAGTTCATTATTAATCTTTCAAGACAAGGCTTTGTTTTCACTCCAGCTGCCAATGAAGCTCTCGAGAAGCACCTGTATAAACAACCCATGCTCTTCTCACTATCACTCTCTGTAAACAAGCTGAGGGACCTTGAAATGCAAAATCAAATGATCAAAGAGAAAAAAGAATAGACAATATTTCCAAGCTTTCAAAGCCTCCAGCATCCAAGTGGCAGTGTTACTTTCTTTCCCTCTGTTACTACAGCCCTCTTTGTATTCCTTTTATATCTTCTTTATATTCCAGGCTTAAAGTCTTAAATGGAGCAAAAGAAAAAACCATCCAATCCAGCATTATAAAAATAAGGAAAAAGATTTTAATCCATAGTTATAAAAAAGAATATAAAAAGTAGTAGAAGAAAAACTAATCTGTTCAATTTAAAGAATAGGAAACATTTACAAAAGTTCCATCTGTAAAAAAAATTCAAAAAAAGGATAACACACTGTCTAATGTAGCTTAATTTCGCCACTTGTTCTTGTCTGCTTTCAAATTTAATTTAGCTTTAATTTGGAGGGGGGGTAGTCTCTTTTATAATAATAAGATTTCCTCACCAGATGGACACAATTTCTCTTTCTGTTTTCCTCCCGTTCCGGAGCTGTCCCAACTTCAGCAGCTTCAATGGCTGCGCTTCTGTTGCGGCAAAAAGAGATTCTCCTGGATCAATCAGGCACTTTGCGGTGTCCTGAGATCAGCAGGACGTACTCTTCCCTATCACCATCTTTTCGGGACGGTTTAGGTCCAAAAGGACCATCCAGCGGCAAAAGTATCAACTGCAATCTTGGAGCTCCAAGATCGCACGCCATGTCGTTGCGACATCAGATCCTCCTCCCCCAAATCTTATTTCAAATCCATCTGGATCTTTAGTCTGTTTGTAATTTTCCAAAAAGAAAGTTTATTCCAAAACTATTTACTCCCAAAGAATTTGTTTAAATCCTTAAACTTGTATTTAAAACGTCTTTCACTAGAATTGAAGGAAACTCATCCAGTGCTGTAAATCTTGTCTTAATAGATTCTTAACAGCTGGAAAGCAATAACAAACAAAGTGATTAGGAAAAGGAAGTATGTAACCCCAGTCTCCTTTTTGAAATTGAAACCATGCTTTCAACGATAGATATTCCCTCACATCTCAGATCTCTAAACCTGTCAGAGACCACTGTCTTGCTGTCCCCTTGTGAGGAACAGCTGTCCGGAGCATTTGTGGGTGAATTCAAGTCTCTTCCTTGTCCAGAGAAGAATTGTGATGAGCTGGTCTACTCACTGGCTCTTCATTCCACCATGACTGTCAGCTCCACTCTTAGCAGAGCAATCTTCAGTTTGACATTTGTTTTCCAGAAGTGCCTCTTCCTCCTCTTTAAACTCCAGTGAATTAAGGAGGCATCTGCCTGAGCTACTTGTGAACGTTTTCTGGCTGTCCTGGATTTAAAAAATGCCCCATTCCCTTTTGCCCAGGTAGCAATTCTTGCATATTTGTGCTTTCCTTGCTCTGCTCTACTTCTGTCTGAGGGCATGTAGAGTTCCATTAAACAAATTTCAATTTCAATTTTTGATTTAATAAAATTTGTATGTCGCCCAAATTTTAAAATTACACACCATCCATTCAGTCTAAGTGGGGCTGGACATTGATCAACAGCCCCAGGCCTGTCGGAACAGCCAGGTCTTAGTGGCTTTACGGAAGGCCGGGAGAGTGGCAAGGGTCCGGATCTCTACGGGTAGATCGCTCCACAGGGCCGGCGCAGCTACAGAGAAGGCCCTCCCCTGGGGGACCGCCAGCCGGCATTGTCCGGTCGACGGTACCCGGAGGAGACCCAACCTGTGAGATCTTGTTGGTCATTGGGAGACAAGTGGCAGGAGGCGGTCTCTCAGATAGCCAGGTCCTAAACCATGTAGGGCTTTAAAAGTAACGACTAGCACCTTGAAGCATGTTCGGAGACCAATAGGGAGCCAGTGCAGCTCGCGGAGGATGGGTGTAACATGGGTGTATCTAGGTACACCCAGTATCGCTCACGCGGCTGCATTCTGGACCAACTGTAGTCTTCGAACACTCTTCAGGGGCAGCCCCATGTAGAGCAAATGGTTGCCTTTCCCCTTAGCCAGAAGGTTCAAGACTCAGAATGGATAAATTTGACAAAGGTTATACCTCTACTATCTGAAATAGACAAGCTTGCCTTCCACATATATTCTGGAGAAAGAAGTATTATAAAATCCCTGAGGCCATTGGATGGAAGCCTAATCCAGATATTTACATGGTCTTTCCAGTGGGAACTGAAGCTGATGTTAATTGCCTACCTAATTGCCATGACTAATTATCATTTCATTAGCGCGGCACAACTTTCTGCAAAATGAGTGTATTTTTGCTACATGACAGAATTTTTAAATTTACTTTGACTATTGCATTTTTTTAAAGTATTAAATATTCTCCTGCAGAGTCAGTACGCGCTCCAATCCACTGTACAGTATAAGAAATGAATAGAGAAATAAAAATGACAGAACTTCTTACGGAAATGTTTTGAAATTCTGTACGAATAATCCTACATTCTTATGGTAGCATATTTTCAAAAAATAGATTGTGCAAACTTGAAATCATTTGTCAACAACCTAAACGTTACTTAATTTTAATAATGTTTAACGGTAATGTATTACTATTAAATATCAAAATTCTAATTATCTCATTCATTTGAGAATTCTTTGGTTGATTCCACTTTTTCTGAACGTGAATTGCAGGAGGAAATAAATCATAGGAAGCTGTCTGAAATCAAACCAATGCATTCATCCATTCAGCCCAGTATTGTCTAGACCAGTGTTTCTCAACCTTGGCTACTTGAAGATGTCCGGACCCCATCGCTGGCTGGGGAATTCTGGGAGTTGAAGTCCGGACATCTTCAAGTAGCCAAGGTTGAGAAACACTGGTCTAGACCAATTTTTCTCAACCTTGGCAACTTGAAGATGTGTGATCTTCAAGCCTCAGAATTCCCAGTCATACACATGTAATTTTGGCACATTTTGGCCCATATTGTGAAAAGCACAATTAAGTCCCCATTCTTTCTCAGCATCCTCAAACTATTCCAAACAAGATGGAATTTTAGATGCTACTATGTAAGTGAGGATACTGCTGCCCACATCCGATCAAACAGATGGTATATGCAGCAGTATTCTGACACACATTTAGGATGTTCAGGAGAATGATTCAGAGAAGGACATTATCAAAAATAAATTCTGCATATTCAAGTAAACAATATTTATCAGATAATAAACGCATTAAGTGGGGTATTCATTTAAGAAGACAGGAAAGTGATGAAAGTCACTAGAGATTTTTAGAAATGGAGCATCATCAGTTAGTCTTGTTAAACCAACATTGAATCTTAATTAAAGTCCCCCTTGACATTTAGGATTCATATTATATTATGGTTGCAAGCTTAGTGCTAAAGAAAATTAGTAGTGCTCTAATTTATATCAAAATCCACTTGTTTTAATTATTAACATTAAATATAAGAGACAAGATATGGCACCAATGATATTCCCTTCAAACACAGGGTCACAATCATTTCTAAGATAGGATACAGAGGTTCTGACATATTTGTTATTTCAAAAAAGAAATCAGGCAGATTTTGTAACAAATCAATCAATCTAATAATCAATCTCAGCAATCAGTATATATATATATATATATATATATATATATATATATATATATATATATATATATATATATATATATATATATATATATATATATGTGGGTGTGTGTGTGTGTGTGTGGGTGTGAATATATCCCAATATATCTAGTTCAGCAGATTATTCTTTAAAGCAAAATACTGTAGGGAGGGAAAACAAATGTTTTGAAGTTTGTCTATCCTTGTGATGACCTCAAGCTTGTGATTTAATTAAACCCATCTTCCAATCTTCATTTATATTCTGAAAAAGCACGGTCATGGCAAATGCTCCTATGTGGTGTGTTTTCCAAGAAGCTCAAATGCATTAAGTCACATTAAAATGCTCTTTTGGTTTCTGCCTCTGCCATGAGATCATCCCTGACAGCATCTTTGAAGCATGACAAAAAAATTCTTTAAGAATTATTAATAAATTAATAATCACCACATTTTGTTCTCCTGATGACTCTAGATCTTAATCTACTACAACTGATCCCCGTTTCAAAGGTCTTTATACTTTTTTTCTTTTACTTTAAAGAATTAGTGACTTTACAAAGATATTTGAATTGCTACTAGTTAATGCCAAATAAAAATGAGAAAAACAAAGATATGTTGGCACAGCACCATTACATCCAAATCACCTCAGCTATCATAGTGGCCCCATCTATATGTAAATAGATCATAGCACTTCATATTGGTGTTAGCTTTTTGATGATATCACAGAGATTGAGTATGGAAAGAAGTAATGTGACTTTGCTGCTAGAATTCTCATCCATAAGCAACTTTCAAGACCTTAAAGACTACATTTGCTTACCCGAGACATCACAAATCTTTGAATGGCACCTTGTGAATGCAAATCAGTTCAACATTTGTGCAGCTTTTATGAATATATACTCAAATAAACTAATGTTTGAGGGGGCATAAAAGACACAATAGCTATGTTTGTACAATGTACAAACCAGACAAGCTACATTATTACTTGATAAATCATGATTCATAGTCAGGAAATTGGGGAATCTAGACAATTATGGTGTGTTCAATAAATCATAATAAATCATGACTTATTGTGTACAAGCTAAATTGTTGAATTACTAAAAAACAACCCTCGGATTAGAAATGGTTTGGAAGTTCCAGTTTAGAGCCAACTTTTTTGGGAATTACATTTAAAGCATTTCTAATGAATTAATGACTTAATTTTCTCAGGCTATGTTTTAAAGCTTCATCTTGAATCCTTATCCCAGATATTATTCTGACATTAGGACTCCTCCCTTTTTTATTTTTTATCAGTAGAGCAACACAAATAGATGAAATAATTAAAACGACCTGATAACAAGGGAGAAGGCAGAAAATATGCACAGTGGTT
Organism: Thamnophis elegans; assembly: GCF_009769535.1. Lineage (NCBI taxonomy): Eukaryota > Metazoa > Chordata > Lepidosauria > Squamata > Natricidae > Thamnophis > Thamnophis elegans. The sequence continues at coordinate 4,104,844 of NC_045541.1, read as the reverse complement.
TCCTAACTGAGTTTCGATTCAATGGAGAATGAAAAGAAATTGAAGCAGCTTTAAAAACAGCTTGTAATGCTTCATCTGAGAACAACTGGCACAGATTCCTTATAAATCCACTGCTTTTTATACAATAGGCATAGTCTGCCCTTCAGTGTTCATTGAGGAGAAGTGCATGGACAAACACTAAATCTCATTTTGAAATCTTCTCCACATAATACATCGTCCTTTTTATTACATAACCACAAAAGTAGCAATCCTGTGCCCTTCAAAAATTTTGGACTATCACTTCTATAACTTCTTCTCAGAGCAGCAGGGTAGTCTAGTGGTGAAGATGCTCACCTCCCATTCAGAAGGTTGAGAGTTCAATCCTAGGTAGTGGCAGATGTTTCTCTCCTAGGACGCAAAGAAAAAAATCTGCTGCAAAACTCTGTGCGGTGGCCAATAAATGTTACATCTGTCACCCTAAAACTATCCCTAAATTAAGTGATTAAAAAGCTAAAGGTTCCCCGTAGTCGTTCCTGACTCTAGGAGGCAGTGCTAAGCTCTGTTTCTAAGCTGAAGAGCCAGCACTGTCCAAAGACGTTCTCCATGGTCATGTAGCCAGCATAAGCTGGGAGTGATGAAGAATATCCAGAGAGTATAAATTTGCCTGTCCATGCAATTCATTTTATTCCAAAAAAAGCTAATGAAATGAATAATAGGTACATAAGAACTACCAGGTCTAGACTGCAAACCTCTACCCAGAATTTTGGTAGTTCTCATGTAAATGGTACCCACATCCTTCTCTTTATGGAGCCCATGAGCTATAACAGCACTTTGGCTGTAATCCTATTATCTTGGGCCACTTTATCCAAGATTAGCAGAGAAAATTCTGTCCTGGAGTGCTCAATACCTATTCTGCTTCTTCTCCTCTCACTTTCAATGGAAAGAAAGAAAGAAAGAAAGAAAGAAAGAAAGAAAGAAAGAAAGAAGGAAGGAAGGAAGGAAGGAAGGAAGGAAGGAAGGAAGGAAGGAAGGAAGGAAGGAAGGAAAAAAGGGAAAAAAGGAAGGAAATATATTCTCACCCCATTCCCATTATGGGAACTTCCACACCACCACTATTTTCACACTCTATGCCCTCAAAAACCCTTTACAGATAATTTGCTATTATTTTCACTTTAATCTTCTTGAGATGTTGAGAATAGGAAGTGAAAATCACAGCCTTCCTGAAGCTGCTGCAGATTATGCAGCCAAAAAAAAAAAAAGAATTTATCTCACCCTGGAGAGGAAACGAGCAATAACTGGGCATTCTGCACTCTGATTCTTCTTGTGTAGAAGAGAAGGGGATAAACTGAATTAAAAATGTTCTCCAGCAACGGAGGGGAAGCTGTATCGCTGTTAAGCTAGCATTTCCTTCCTATTCCTAAAATCCAAGAGCCAAGACCAAGAAACCCACCTCTGTGGAGCCACAGTGTCTTTAATAACGACTGGATTTTATAGTTTCAACTACAGGTAGACCTCAACTTACGACCACAATTGAGCCCAATTTCTGTTGCTGAAACATCTGTTAAGTGAATTTTGCTCCATTTTACAACCTTTCTTGCCACAGTTATTGAGTGAATTACTGCAGTCTTTAAGTTCGCAACATGGTTGTTAAATGAATCTGGCTTCCCCATTGATTTTACTTGTCAGAAGATCACAAAGGGTGATTTGTGCCTGATCCCAGGACATTACAACCGTCATAAATATGAGGGCGAGAGGAAAGGAGCTGACGTCGCAATGATACGGACGTGCGATCTCAGAGTTTCGAGATCGCAGCCAATACTTTTACCGCTGGGTGGTCCATCTGGACCTAAACCATCCCGAAGAGATGGTGATAGGGAAGAGTGCGTCTTGCTGATGTCAGGGACATCGCAAAGTCCCTGAATGATCCAAGATAATTTCTTCTAGCCGGCGATAGAATTGCAGCCCCAAGCTGCTGAAGTCGGGACAGCTCCGCAACCAGAGGAAAGCGGAAAGAGAAAGTGTGTCCATCTGGTGAGGAAATTTTATTTTTACAAAAGAGACTGCTCAAAAAAGATTAAAACCAAATTAAACTTGTAAAGAAAAGAAGAGAAAATAAGTGGCAAATTTAAGCTATTTTGGACAGTGTGTTATCCTTTTTTTAAAAATTGTCTTCTATGGATGGAAGTTTTGCAAACACTTCCTACTTTTTAAAGTGAAAGTATTGGCTTTTCTTCTACTACTTTTTTTTACCTATGGATTAAATCTTTTTTTTACTTTCACAATACTGGCTTGGATGGGTTTTTTTCTTTTTATTTTGTTCCATTTAAGAGCTTTGTTTCTTTTAAGCTTGGAATTTAAAGAGGATATAAAAGGAATATAAAGAGAGCAGTAATATTAGAAGGAAAAGAAGTTATACTCCCTCTTGGAGGTTGGAGGCTGAGTTCTGGAAATATAATATAAATATATGGCCTGCAGTACTGCACCCTAACCACTGCGCCACCTCGGCTCTTTAAGCAATATTGTTATTGCTTTTAGAAGACATTTTGAAGCAGTGAGATTTGACTAGGAGAAATTGGGTGAGCTCTCCTCTCCACAATTCTTTTTTCAGGTAACGAAGGAATTTATTGTTGCAATACTACAGTTGGAGAAGATGCTTCCTTCCTCTCCCAGCTCCTTAGAGGCAGCATAAGATACAAGTGCAATTAATAAATAAATGAATAGTCCATGACAAGCTAATTGTGAAGTTAACTATGCTCTCCACTGAAGAACTGATGAAAAGATTAGACCTGTGGCTTTTTTAATTTCCTATCATTTGTCAAAATGACAAGAATCTAAAAAGGGATGCTTTTCCATGATTTGGTTATTCCCTTCTTCTAAAGAGTGAATCCTGATCTTGAGCAAAAAAAACCCTCTTTATCAATTACTCTTTTCAGCCTCCACACTTAATAATTTGAGTTGGTAATTCTGGTAGAACTGGTCAAATATTTGCCACTTATGTGGAAAAAGCAGGTTCTTTAATACCTAAAATTGATGTAATATCCTGCATTGGTCTCACCAACAATAGTTATTTCCACTGATACTATACAGTACATTGAATGCAATGAAATTATATAATCAGAACAGAAAGGGAAATTCCATATAGACTGCAGAACATCTTGAAAGAAGATTGGATACTATCGTTAAGGACATATAAAAGTAGCAGTTGCTATGTTATTATGATTTTGTTAATTTATTATCATAGCAACCATATGAGTTAAGCTAGAGGCAGAAGCAAATAAGCATAAGGCTCTCCAGTGGGATCTCTGTGGCTGCGCTTTAAATTTCCACTGATATCTTTCACAATCAGAAGGCTGGTGGTTTTAAAAGAGGTGAAGCATTTGTGGAATGAAATATTGAAACTGCTACATCATTTCCAAGCACAGATCATCAAGACAAAGTCAAAGGCTTCCTAAAATGCTCAAATTTAACAAGATCATCTTTAAAGAAAGAGCAACGCTTTCGATCCACTTCGTGTTATAAACATAGTTTGTCTACCATTTTTCTCTCTCATATGATTCCTTCCTCCTGTTCGGAAGACACTACATATTTTTGTTCCGCAACTGTTGTAATGGCTCTTTCTTATGAGAAGCAGTAGATTGTTCAAGAAGAAACCTGCCTGCCTTTGCAACTGGCCCCTTTGCTGTTACCCAATGACTTTTAAAACAGGTGTTTAATATTGATCATTGACTGAAAGAATCACCCGGGATCCTTTTTTAGGTGCCACTACACCAGAGGTAGATTCCTTCCAGTTTGCACCTATTTGGTAGAACTGGTTCGTCAAATCTACCGAACCGGTTAGAAGAGGTTCCACCAGTGGACCCGGAAAGCAGGCCACACCTACAGAAGAGCTTCCAAACATTTTTTGAAACCCACCACTGGTCCTTGGATATGATTATTCTACACTATCATGCTCATATTTATAAAACTCAGTGCCTCTGTGAAAGGCAAGGATGATGACTGCGTTTGTGGTGCAATCAGAACATTGCGTGCGTTGAAGTTGTTTTAACGCAAACCAAAGATGCCTTTTAAAAAACAAGTTTACATCCTATTCTTATGCATGCCAGTGCTGTGTGTGAGGGAATTTAAGGTGGTTCTGACAAGTGTCGTTGACATTTTCATATCCGGTCACATGGGTGGCAAGCCACTCCCATCCGGTCACATGGGCAGAAAGCCACTCCCACAAAGGAGGCCACACCTACAGAGTAGGTTCGAACAATTTTTGAAACCCACCACTGCCCTACACTAAATGAACCTTAGTTCAATGGTGGGTCCTCATATTTGACACACAGTACTTTCTACAAGAAACTCTTATTAAATTAGGATCTATCCTTTTTGGCTTTAAAAAAGCCATATAATAACAACTTAATTTGTAACCATTTTACAAGTTATTTGAACAGATTGTGATTTTCATACCTGGCTATTTCGTACATGATTTATTATCTCCTATGTCTTTTTTCTATTTGTTTGGGATTCTGTTTTTGTTTCTGATTGCTTTGTACGATATTGAGAACATGAATTTATGTGGAACATAAATCAACATATAAATAGGTACTAAATAACAGTGTGGTTGCCACTGTTTCACGGTCCTCCCCAGCAGTCTCTGATATGGGAAATGTTGAAGAGAACATATTCAGATTGTGTCATAGTGGCAGGAAGACACAAATTCTCAGTCTACTGCAGTCTTGTAGGGTAACCAGGACATTTTCCCACCTCATTTTGTTAAGTGCAGAGAATCAACAAACTCCCTAAAACATTAGTCATCCATTAATATATGCAAGAATTAGCTTGAATAAGCTAGCAATATTTGCTAGGAAGAAAGCATAAGTGGATTTATGTTTTAAAAATCATAAAGTGACTGTACTGCAATCAGAGGGCAAAAATCAAACCATCCTTTGTTCCTGGACTTACGTTCTCTCCTCCTTCCTTCCTTCCTTCCTTCCTTCCTTCCTTCCTTCCTTCCTTCCTTCTGTTGAAAGAAATGTCCTTCTGGGTTCAGCTCCAAGTGGGGAAAAAGACACTGGAGACATGGAGGCTGCTTGGAAAGATGGTTTATCGGTGGACAGGACCACATGGCTTGAGCCCTGAACAGAAAAGGGGATCACATGCTTCAATGTTGGTGGAGAAGAAGAGAAGGGCTGAGGGAGGGTCTTGCTAGGCTTTTTATAACCTCTTCAGTCCCACCTCTCTGTTTCCTGTTCCTGTGTAAAAAATGTATTCTGATTGGTTGTCAGACTCCCAGGGTGCCATGCAGGGGCAACTCTCTGGGCTGTGTTTTGAATCCAGGTTTAGTTGAGTTCTCAGATGCCATGTGGAGAGTTGAGTAATATCCCTTCCCCCTGCAGCTGCAGTGGGGAAGTCTTTATTATGTAAAGTGGGCTAGCCTGACCTTCTCAATGGCCTATTGACAAAGTGGGGATGGGCAGGAAGCTACAGGCAACTATTCTGTCTTTTAAAGCATGTTTCTTTCTTTTCACATCCAGAGAAACATTCTGCCTTTTCAATATTTCCTAAGATATTTCATTTTTTCTGGGAGAGGGCTGGGTGATAACTTCCCACACTTCCTTCCTTCCTTCCCATGATATGACATGAGAATCCAGGCAAACAATGTACTGTCAAGCTAAAGATTATACTGTGGTTCTTTAGCATTTAGGATGTATAAACAAACTCCAAGAAAGAAAAGATAAGCTGCTTGGGGAGGATAATTAAATTACAATCTGAACCTTGTGTATTATTAATTTATACATCTGTCTTGTTTTAACCATAATTATTTGTAATCCTAATCTAATCCTGGCTCTTTGCCTGCTCTGCCCATTTCTTCTGGATATTGGCAGGAGTGGAATACAAACCAGAAATTGATTAAATATTACTTACCATCAGGTTGACTCTCTTATTAAAGAACTAAATATGGCTAGTTTAGGGTCTAATTGTAGGGGTTTTGATTTGTCTTATTTTAATAAAAAGGACATTCTAAAATGACCTTTTATATATGACCTAAATTAAACCTTAGAGTATATAGAACACATAGGGGTTATTTTTTTGTTGCAACCAGAAAGACAGTATCAAGATTTTGCAAAACAGAAAAATCTGAATATTTCTACATAGTAGGCAATATATTGGAAAAGTGCTTTAGTGAGAAATTTGACCAACCCCCCCCCCCAATCAATATTAAAATATTGCAGGTGTTCATTTTTTCATCTCTGAGTTAAAATTAATCATATAACAAAAACGTATTAGTTGTTTACTGCCTATTTATAACTTTTATATAATTTAATGAAAACAAGTTATATATATTCTTTTACATTCTTATCATGGCATTGGAAGAAAAATTAAATTTAGGTTTAAACAAAATGTTTTTTGGTAAAAAAAAAAAAAAGATTGTTTCTTGCTTTATCAAAGCATCCCAGTTAAAACAAATGTTGAATAAGCATTTGGCTTATTCAACTGTTTGCTGTTTACAGAGAAGTTGGAAGTTATTGCGTGGTGTGTATTTTTTCTGTATCTTTCTAAGTTTAAGCACTGTTACCAAGCTGGCCAGAGGTATTTCAGGATCCCATCCACCCATTCATAACGTGTGCGCGCGGACACACACACACACACAGACAGAGGTGGGAAGTTATCATCCAGCCCTCTCCCAGAAAAATGAAATATCCTAGGAAATATTGAAAAAGCAAAATATTTCTCTGGATGTGAAAAGAAAGAAACATGTTTTAAAAGACAGAATAGCTGCCTGCAGCTTCCTGCCCATCCCCTTTGTCAATGGGCCATTAAGAAGGCCAAGCTAGTCCCTTTCCATAATAAAGACTTCTCCACTTCAGCTGCAGGGGGGATGGGATTAAAGCATGATAATGGCCCTTTACCCAACTGACCACATGGCATCTGAGAACTCAACCAAACCTGCATTCAAAACACAGCCCAGAGAGTTGCCCCTGCATGGCCCCATGGGAGTCTGACAACCAATCAGAATACATTTCTTACACAGGAACAGGAAACGGAGAGGTGGGACTGAACAGGTTATAAAAAGCCTAGCAAGCCCCTCCCTCAGCCCTTCACTTTTTCTCCATCAACATTGAAGCATGTGATCACCTTTTCTGTTCAGGGCTCAAGCCATGTGGCCCTGTCCACCATTAAAACCATCTTTCCAAGCAGCCTCCATGTCTCCAGTGTCTTTTTCCCCACTTGGAGCTGAACCCAGAAGGACATTTCTTTCATCACACATATACACACACATACACGATACATATACATACATGCATATATATACATATATGTATACACTTACATACAAACACACACACACACACACACACCTTTTCATGACTTACCTATTTGATTCTAGCTGCTTCCCTGTGCAGCAAGATCCATATTTCAAACTTCAGGGGTTAAACAAAGTGACCAATTTCCTCTGACTAATCGAGCATGCAGTTTGCTTGTATTTGGCGAAAAGGATTTATTACATTGAGCAACAATAAATGTTTCAAGTACTATTATGGGGCAACTGTGCGTTGCAGTTCATTAACTTAAAAGCTGGAGCCTGCTGAAGCACCATTTCTATTTCGGGCCCCTGTGTTTCAGGTTCATTGTGTATTTACAGCTCCCAAAGCAATAAAATGTCTGAGAAATCCACCGCAGAAACTAATTTTACATAAAAATTACTAATTGTGTAGGAGGGTGTTTGCTTGCTGTTCTCTCACCTTGAAAAATTAACAATTGCTGCTGAATACCACCACACTCTGGGGGTTTTTTTTAACATACTAATCTGTAATCCTATAGCTCATTTCTTCCCATTGTAGCTGCTCAGAATTGCAATCTTTTATTCTGAACTGATGAATCCAGAACCATAAAACAGAAAATGGGTTTATTATTTCACGCATTCATTTATATAAAACCTTTATATCAGACTATTTCACTTCTAAAATAGATACGCAAGATTATTAAAATAATAAAAGTACAGAAACAAAATGCAATAAATCCAATCTAACAGCCTCATTAAATTCATATAAATCCCATTCACAACAAAATGCCAGCAGTAGCACAGCACCTAGAAAAAATGCAGGCAATAAAAGTTTGCCGTGGTTATTTCCCCTGAACAAAATAATAGACTCTAAGAGTGGTGTCAGAACTACTTAACACGACAGTAGCTTCATAAGCTTCATTAGCTAAGGTCAAGTTTCTCTTCCCTTCTTTTCACTCCCCAGGAAATGCTCAGACCACCAAGATTTTTTTTTATAGTCTGTAGTCAGTGGTGGGTTTCAAAAATTGTTGGAACCTACTCTGTGGGTGTGGTCTCCTTTGTGGGAGTGGCTTGCCGCCCATGTGACCGGATGGGAGTGGCTTGCCACCCATGTGACCAGATATGAAATTATGAATTAGTACTTGGGTCGGTCCAAGTAGCTATTCAGAAACTCTGGCATTGAAGCATGTAAGTCTTAAAGCTGTCAAGTTACAAGATCCGTGCCAGTGCTGGGTTTCAAAAAAATTTGGAACCCCTTCTGTAGGTGTGGCCTGCTTTCCGGGTCCACTGGTGGAACCTCTTCTAACCGGTTCAGTAGATTTGACGAACCGGTTCTACCGAATAGGTGCGAACTGGTAGGAACCCACCCCTGTTTGCAGGCTTATAAAACAAAGGGAAACTGAAATAAGATCAAAAACACAACTGTGGTTTCACCTAGTGACTCCTTTGCTTAATGACCAAGGTCCCAATTGTGGTGACTAAATGGGGACCCAAATTGAATTTGCTTGTGGAAATCCAGAAGGGAACATCAGAAATCACAATCCCATGACCACGGTTCACCAAGCACTCACATGGCATTCATACGACCACAGGGACATTCTGATGGCCAGATCTCCAAGGACCAGTCATAAGTATCATTCTTTAAGCGCTGTTGTACAGTTGAACAATCACTGAATTAAAGATTTTAACCTACTTTTTACTTTAAAGCACAGTACCTACTGAAAGTGTGGTCAATGAAACTCTCAGTTCTGAAAGGCTTTCTCAGAGAGATGATCTCTTTTTTTCGCCTTCTAGTAGCTAGAAAGATCTCTTGAAATGACAGTAGAGGACAATCCAGTACAGTGGTCCTTGACTATGATCACAACTGGGACCAGAATTTTGGTCACTGTTGTGGCCCAGCAGGATCCGTTTGAGCTGCTGATGGACTCGGATTGCGAGGAACCCTATGAGTCTGCTATGGAAGATGTGGAGGACCCTGGGCAGAGGGTTCCACCACAAAACCGCGCCCGACTAAACCGCGCCCGACTAAACCGCATCACTGACATCATCAACAGGGCGACAACAGCACAGAGACAGAAGCATGCTGTAAACCCTAAACCTAAAATGAACCCCTAAACCTAAACCTAACCTCCCTAAACCTATTCCTAAACCTAACCCTTAACCTAACCCTAAACCTAATCCTAACCCTTAACCTAACCCTAAACCTAATCCTAACCCTTAACCTAACCCTAAACCTAATCCTAACCCTTAACCTAACCCTAAACCTAACCCTTAACCTAACCCTAAACCTAACCCTTAACCTAACCCTAAACCTAACCCTAACCCTTAACCTAACCCTAAACCTAACCCTTAACCTAACCCTAACCCTAACCCTTAACCTAACCCTAAACCTAACCCTAACCTTTAACCTAACCCTAAACCTAACCCTAACCCTAACCCTAACCCTTACCTTAAGTTGAATCGGCTTGCTTTCAAAGCGCTATTTAAAGCACCCTTCTTTCTCCGCGCTGGCTGTTGTCGCCCTGTTGATGACGCCAGCGACGCGGTTTAATCGAGCGCGGCTTAGTCGAGCGCGGTTTTGACGGGTCACGGGGCAGAGTTCAGACTCAGAGCAGGGATCAGAGAGGCTGGTTGGCCACCAGGAGGTGTGTGAGGCATGGAGCAGTGGGGAAGATCAAAGGCAGTTTGTCCCTGACACAAGGTTAAGAAGGGAGGAGAAACAGAAGCAGCAGCTCCGGAGGCAGACTCATAAGAGATAATCAAGCCCAGGTGGTTGTGTCTTGGCCCCTCCCAAGAGAGTATATAAGTGATAAATTGGGAGGGGTCCTTTTGCAGGACACAACTGTTCATAACAGTCTTGAGGATCTCTTGTCTGGTCTGTTTTTGTATATCCGTTCTGTTTGGTTTGGGTTGCTGCCAACCCTTCTTGCATGAGAGTCTGGGCTTTCAGCCAACGGAGTTGTAATTCCTGTGATTAAAGAGTGGCAAATAGCCAAGCCTGTGTCTGCGTTACGCACAGGCCCAAAATGGGGGGGGGGTTTCAGAACAGGTCACTATGCGATGCAGTTGTTAATTGAGTCATATGATAATGCCAATTTTATAATCTTTCTTGCTGGGGTTACAGAGCACATCACAGTGGTTATTAAGCAAATTTGGTTTCCCCCATTGACTTTCCTTCTTGGAAACTGGTTGGGAAGGTAAAAAAAGAGATCAAGTGACCCCAGGATGTTGCAACCTTCTTAAATACATGCAGATTGCCAAGTCACAGGGATGCTACAACAGTTGTAAGTGTGAGGACCAGTCACAACTCATTTTTTATGTCTTCAAATAATTGCTAGATTCATGATCATAACTCAAGGGCTACTTGTACAAATTCAAACCAATCATCATTCCTAATCCAAGTGTCAGGCCTGCAGTCATATTCCTTTTAGGATCTTTGGCCTGCCACACTCTCTATTATTTTACTCTGCTGTTTCATTAGTGGGGGTAATTGGGAGGGGGAATAGTAAGGAGTAGAATGTGTTGTTGTCAAAATAAAACATTCCTTTCTAGAAACCCAAGGTCATTCTTTGTCTCCGCAGCTCTGCACCTGACAGGAAGTAGATGGGTGGAAATGCCAGCGTGGCAGTGGAAGATTGGACCATGTGATGGACTTGTGGGTGTGGGGGCAAGATCATGAACTTTCAACTGGGTGGGAACCCCGGGAAGTTTTCAGATTCGGGTTTTCCACAGATATGCCAACATGTCTCTCTTAATAAGTTGAAAGTTTGAGCAAAGTTCTGCCTTGGACTCTGGTTTACTTTTGGATGATATTTGGAACCAAGTAACTCTAATTACTGTTTGATTATTCCCTTAGTTTCTAAGTTTAGAAATCAAAAGGTGCAGGGAGGGGCATTTCGGAGTTATATATTTCCCTTCATAATTTCATTTCATTTATTGAAGATCGCACAGGATGGGCCTTCTCCAGGTGCCTTCAGCGGGACAATGCCGGCTGGCGACACCTAGGAGTAGGGCCTTCTCTGTTACCGCTCCGGCCCTATGGAATGAGCTGCCCCCAGAGATCCGGGCCCTGCCCACTCTCATGGCCTTCCGCAAAGCTATTAAAACCTGGCTTTTCCGGCAGGCCTGGGGCTGTTGACGCCTTGATTGAGGTCCGGCCCCTCTCTGATTGGGTGTATGTTGTGCTTTTTCTTAACTTTGTTGTGTCTCACTGTTTTAATTCTTTTAAAATAATTTTTCATTTCTGTAAGCCGCCCAGAGTCCTTCGGGATTGGGCGGCCTAGAAATTCAATAAATGAAATGAAATGAATGAAATGGAACAATAAAATCCTGTCAGGAAGAAGCCTTAGTGAAAACTGGTTGCAACATGAAGAAATGAGCAGAACAAAGGATAAAAATCAGGTATCAACCAACAAAATCAAGATCTTATTTCCTCTCTGGAGAAAGTCATATCTCTTCAGCCAATTACATTCAGAAAAAACCCAAACAATAAACACCCGAGCTGGAGCCAGGTACCAGTCTTCCCCACTTGCAGCCATCTGAGACAAGATTTATAAGCTCCAGAAAGGGAACACAAGATTTATGATTTCAAACTAAATCACTTTGCTCCCATACTTAATAGAATTACGTCAGTAGACTAGTGGGAACTGCATGAGGTGTGCCTTGGCTGGAAGAAGATGCCTTTTCTGCATGTCAAACATTTCTCCTTTTAGTTCTTTGATACATTTTAAAAATTCCTTATAAAAAGAACGTATTTATGGTTTCTGTCAGGCTTGGCCTGGCTTAGGCATTTAGGAAATAGCAATAGCAATAGCAGTTAGACTTATATACCGCTTCATAGGGCTTTCAGCCCTCTCTAAGCGGTTTACAGAGTCAGCATATTTCCCCCAACAACAATCCGGGTCCTCATTTTACCCACCTCGGAAGGATGGAAGGCTGAGTCAACCTTGAGCCGGTGAGATTAGAACCGCTGAACTGCAGATAACAGTCAGCTGAAGTGGCCTGCAGTGCTGCATTTAACCACTGCACCACCTCGGCTCTAATTTTTTTTTTTTAAAGTAACCACAGCTGAAAATTTATTCCAACTAATTATCAAGCAATAAATTAAACAGAGTCACAATCTAAAAAAAACACACGTGCAATTTAGACGTTCTATATAAAATATACAGAAAGTCTCTCGACTCCATTTGTAGCAAAAGATATACTTTTACTAAAGCCAAGTGGTTACAGCATAAGCAAATCCAGATCTGAATGTTCCCACGTAAACCCAGCGATTTCCCCTTTTCCCACACCCTCCCCTCCCTTGGTCATCTTGTTAATGTCCAATGATATTCAAGGTAGAAGTTTTGGTAACAGTTCTAAAGTTTGATGCCTCTTTTGGGGGGGTTGTCTGCCTTCTGTTTCCAGAGCTATGTCCTTGGAAATTTCAACCATTGTCTCTGGTTGCCACTTCTGGTTCTTGTCATCCCTCTCCCTATTTTCCTCCATTCCCCCTCACTCCCTTTTTTATGGCAGGATGCCATCAAGGTGAAGTAAGGCTGAGGTGTTGTGATGGAAGATCTGACAGGTTTCACTCTGAGCCACAAGAATGATTGTATTGACAGACATGGATTGCCTGTATAGTCTTTGTAGCAGTGGTGGGATTCAGCCAGTTCGCACCTATTCGGGAGAACCGGTTAGTAACTTTCTAAGTAATTCAGAGAACCGGTTGTTGGAAGAAATCTCCTTTTGTTTTTTTTCCACTTTACAGGGCTAATCCTGTAAGGAAGGCAGGAAGGAAACAAATTCTGGTGTTGTTTCTAGCCTAATCTTTATTGCCCTGCTTACAGAAACTGCCTCTCCGGTTAACCCTTATTGCATTGTAACAGCTAAGGCGAAGCGCCCATCGACCTGAGTGACCATGAGTTGGCCACGCCCACCCAGTCACATGACCACCGAGCCCCGCCTACCCAGACAGCCATTAGAGCAGAGAACCGGTTGTTAAATTATTTGAATCCCACCACTGCTTTGTAGAGACTGTTTTATTTTTCGAAATCTATAAAATCAAATGTGACTAGACATAGAAGCGGCAGCTAGTTCAAAGGAACAGGTAGCATGAAATTCAAGGATCACTACAATAGGACTTGGACACGAGTATGTAAAAATGATATCATGTAATGCCATCACAAAAAAAGATACACATGACATCCTCATGGCTTCTTCCAGATGCCTGTATCCCTGGCTAAGATCAATGTGCCAGTTAACTAATGTTAAGCTCTAGAATGGGGAGACAGGCTGTGGAGTAGAGCAGTTAAGGCGCCAAGCTAGAAACAGGAAGCCTGTATTGTAGCGTGACCCGTCAAAACCGCGCTCGACTAAGCCGCGCCCGATTAAACCGCGTCGCTGGCATCATCAACAGGGCGACAACAGCCAGCGCGGAGAAAGAAGGGCGCTTTAAATAGCGCTTTGAAAGCAAGCCGATTCAACTTAAGGTAAGGGTTAGGTTTAGGGTTAGCTTTAGGGTTGGGTTTAGGGTTAGGTTTAGGGTTAGGTTAAGGGTTAGGGTTAGGGTTAGGTTTAGGGTTAGGTTAAGGGTTAGGGTTAGGGTTAGGGTTAGGGTTAGGTTAAGGGTTAGGGTTAGGGTTAGGTTAAGGGTTAGGTTTAGGTTTAGGATTAGGTTTAGGATTAGGTTTAGGTTTAGGGGGTTAGGTTTAGGTTTAGGGGTTAATTTTAGGTTTAGGGTTTACAGCGTGCTTCTGTCTCCGTGCTGTTGTCGCCCTGTTGATGACGTCAGCGACGCGGTTTAGTCGGGCGCGGTTTAGTTGAGCGTGGTTTTGTGGTGGAACCGTATTGTAGTCCCACCATGGCACAAAGCTAGTTGCATGACCTTGGGCCAGTCACTCCCTCTCAGCCTCAGGAAGGAGTTCGCTAACTTCTATCGTCAATTTATTCTCTCCTTCGCTAAGATCGCTTTTCCTATCATTTAACCTCCTTAAGTCGACTTCCTGGGGGCGTGGCCTGTTGCCGAGGAGGGCTCCACCGAGCTCCTCAGAGATCTGGTCTGTATATCTAAATAATACGAATACGTTTGCAGCCGTGTCTGCCCTGTCAGATTACTCTGCTGAAATAGAGAACAAATTGGAAAGTTTGGAGAAGGCTAATTTTAATTTGACTACCAATATTCAAATTTTACAACAAAAAATTAGAGACAATGAAGAAGAGCTCATGATGATAAATTTTAATAGGAAGGCATTTGCAATAAGAGTCAGAGGATTCCGTGAAAAGGAGCAAGAGAATTTGAAACAGACCTTTGCTGAAGCCTTCAGCGATGCGGTGGGAAGCCCGGGACTTAACTTTGATTGGCAGATTCGGAAAATCTATCGCCAGAACTCATTGATAGCGGAACAGCGACAGCTCCCGAGGGACATAATTATACATTTCTCTACAAAAGAATCTAGAAATGCGATTGTGCAAAAGTTTTATAATAACAGTCTCCGAGTTGATGGCCAGAACTTGATTGTCTTCAAAGAAATACCTTTCCAGATGTTAAAGGCAAGAAGGGACTACACCTTTTTAACTAAGGAGCTTAGGAGTCAACAGATTCGATACAGATGGGAGGCCCCTGCCGGCATCACGGTTACATTTGAGAATCAAAAATTTCGTCTTAACTCTGTTTCGGAGGCTCAAGATTTCTATTGCAGGATTCTGAAGGCGGGACTTCCTGATTCGCTTGGAAGAGAGGAGAGACAAGCGGAAGGAGAAGGCAAACGGCAGGCCATGTGGTTGCAAGATGGAGGGGGTAGCCCTTCCTCCCTCGGAGAAGCAGAAAAACGGAGATCGAGAATTTAGACATTTTAAAATACTCGCCAAAGTTGAGGACTGAATGGGGGTTTGAGACCTCTCTCCGGTAGAGAAAGCGGACTAATTCTTATTAGAAGGGAAAGCTGGGTGAAACTACTTTGAGCTAGATTTTAAATTAACATTAGCATAAATTTGATAGTGGTAAACATCAGACAAGCAAGGGATGAGGGTAAAATATATGTGGAATGATTTACGTTGTTTAAGGCTTATTAGAACAGAAAGCCGGTTGGGATTATCTTAAGATAAGTGTAAAAAGAATGCGGAATGATTTATGTTGTTTAAATTTTGTTAGAAGGGATTATTTTAAAACAGAAGGTTAACTGACTCTTGCTGAAAGTATTGTTTGAATATGTGGAATGGTCCATGCTATTTAACTTTTATTAGAAGGGAAAGTTGGTTGAAATTGCTTTGAGTTAGATTTTAAACAAATGCTAGTATAAATTTGATAGTGGTAAATATCAGACAAGTAAGGGATGAGGGTAAAATGCATGTGGAATGAACTACGTTATTTAAATCCTATCAGAAGAGAAAGTCGGTTGGAATTATCTTAAGATAGAAATTGATTTCTGTGTAAAGTAATATTTGATCTACGCTGCTTAATTTTACTAAGAAGGGGAAGCTTGGCTAGACTATTTTGAATTACTGTTTGAAAAGGAGGTTAAGAAAGATCACTTACGCTGTTTAAATTTTACTAGAAGGGAAAGTTTGATTACTCTTCTGTAAAGTCATATTTGAATATGTGGCATGAACCACGTAGCTTAAATCTTATCGGAAGGGATCATGAGGTTTAGGAAGAGGAACGGGAGAGTCTACAGAAGGTTGGGGTAAATAGCAAAGAAGTAAGAGACGAGAATAAAATATAGATAGAATGATTTATACTATTTAAGCATAGATAAAGATGGGGGGCTGAGATCAACACAAAGAGTGGTTTCTTTTTCTCTTTTTCTTCTTTTTTCTTTTCTCTTTTTTTTCTCTCTTCTTTTTTTTTCTGTTTTTCTTTCTTTTGACATATTACTTTTATTTTTTAATCCATATGTATACAAGATATTTTAGACAGAAGGTAGTGCCAGGTGTGGGCCTGGGAAGTCGGGAGGATTGGGGATGGGGATTTGTGGGGGGGGTGGGGGGTGTTAACATAGTCTTAATAAGAATAAGAATGTACTTATATACGGTGGTTTTTTCTTTCTTTTTTTTTATTTTTTTATTTTTTTTTCTTGGTTCATTTTACTTTTTATCAGATCAAAGAACACTCGAATAAAGGCATACACCAAGGAGGGAGGTAGAGGGAAAGAAGAGGGAGGAGTAAGGAAGGAGTAAGGGGAATGTAAGGAGGGTGTCTGGGGAGTAAGGGGAGAAGGAAGGTTTGAGGGGAAAGGGAAGTAGGAGGGGAGTGTTAGAGGGAGAAAGGAAAGTTGGAAGGGGTAGATGGGGTGTATGGAGGATGGAAGGGTTAGGTGGGGTTGTGAATGATGAGTTGTGTTTCCTTTTTATTTGTTCGTTTTATTTCCTTTTTCTTTTTTTTCTTTTCTTATAGTAAATACCCTGTATATAAGTGATTGCAAATGGAATCTGAAAAATGAATAAAATATATTTATAACAACCTCCTTAAGTCGAAAGGAGGAGCGAAGCCCAAACCTAGCGAACCTTTGAACTGGACTATGGAATGTCAGGCTACTTTCGAGAAGTTGAAACGCCTGTTTGCAGAGGAACCGGTCCTGAAACACCCAGTTATGGACTCTACTTACCCTGACAAGCCCTGATTCTATATGGACTGCTAATTTTCCTTCTCCCCCTTCCCCTTTCTCTCTTCTGTGTCATGTTGTTCGTCTACTGCCGATCACCTCCACACGACCCATTAGATCTCATCGTTTAGGCCTCCTCCGAGTTCCATCCGCTGGCCAATGCCGACTGGCCACCACACGGAGGAGAGCCTTCTCGGTGGTAGCCCCGACCCAATGGAACGAGCTCCCCGTGGAGCTTCGTACCCTCACCACCCTCCAGACCTTCCGCACAGCCCTTAGAATCTGGCTATCCCGTCAGGCCTGGGGCTAAAGATTGTAACCCGTCCGAATGGTATGAATGTTGCGTTTTAATCATGTACTGTCTTATATGTAAAAGTCTGTCCCCCCCTTCCTTTTGATTGTGAGCCGCCCTGAGTCCCCCCAGGGAAAAGGGCGGCATATAAATAAACAATCTAAATCTAAATCTAAATCTAATCTAAGTCTGTTTGTCTGTGTTCTCTCGTTTCTGCAGGTGTGACCGTCCTTTTCTGGAGGAGGGCCGAATGTCAGCCTCTGCCTTGCTGCTGCTTTTCGGCTGCCATTGAAACGGGGAGGGGGGGGCATGGTATTTGGGAGGGGAATCATTACGTACTGGAGGATTGTTATTAGGAGTTGTCCTGACTATCTATCTGAGCATGTGGAAGAAGGGAGTTTCCCGCCAAGGCCAACTGTCCAGCATTCCACCCTGATGATGCTTTTTGAAGACATCTCCCACCTGACGGTTGGGTGAATTATGATTGGACTATGAAATGGGGTGCCAAGGGGAGGGGATCGAATTACACATGATATCTATCGCTTTCGCGCCAATTTACTCAGACTCAGCTTTGCTTTGCTACTCATCGTTTGTAATTAGTAAAAGTACACTTAATTCTTAAGCATGGAGTTGAGTGGTTTCTTTCCTGATTATTAAATGAAGGAGCACCTGACACAGGGAGACAAACCCACTTCTGAAAATCTTGCCAAGAAAACCACAGGGGGCTAGTTCAGACAGCGAGGCAGTCACCAAGAAGTCACAAGGGATCAACTATGATTTAAAACCACCAAAACAAGAATGCTGTGGGTTACCTTTAAACATTATGGCATTGTTAAAATTGTGTGTGCGTGTGTTCAGTATCACAGTAGTTTCCCCTTTAACCTGCATTATTTCACGTACAAATTTCTGCTGCATTTGAGGATTCTGATTTGTTTTTTAACCAAGTACAATGCTGGATTGTCCCTCTAATGCAGTGTTTCTCAACCTTGGCGACTTTAAGTCCTGTGGACTTCAACTCCCAGAATCCCCCAGCCAGCACAGCTGTGCTGGCTGGGGGATTCTGGGAGTTGAAGTCCACAGGACTTAAAGTCGCCAAGGTTGAGAAACACTGCTCTAATGGCTATGATAAATTATTCCCAGTTCTAGGTTTCTGCTGAATGTTGCATAATGCTCATTCTACCAAGACTGCCCTGGTCTACCGCTGCAATTAAAGAAAATGAAGGATGTGAATTTGCTGGAGAAGATAAATATGCTATGCCCTGGTGTACACTGCCATCTGGTGATACTGTATTATGGATTTATTATCCTCTGACAGCAGGGGAAAACATGATTCCCTTTTTACTTGTGGTCTCCTTGAATATATCCAGCAGGTGTCCCAAGCATGCTCTTACCGTATTCAGTTCTTTCTATATGTCTTTTTTTTTTTTTAATTTATATTTTTATTACATAAACAACACATACACACAACAATGAAAAAACAAAAAGAAAAAAGAAAAAAAACACACAAAAACCCCCCATCATCACATACAGCATGTCGTTTGGTTTCAGGTGTTTTAACATTTATCATTCTTATACATTTATTATTTCATTTAATAGGTCATAATATACAATTTGGGTTGCTTTGTTTACCATCCCTTCCTCCTGTTATAACACCACCTTATTTTCCCTTTCTTTTCTCCCTCCCTCCCTTCTCTACTTTCTTCCTTCCTGCTCTCCTTTCCCTTCCTTCTTCCCGTACCTTTCTCCTACTCCTGCTCTTCCTCTTCCCCTTCCTACCCTCTCTCCTCCTCTTTCTCTCCTTTCCATCCTCTCCTTACCTCTTTCTTTTCACTCTCCCTTCTCTACTTTCTTCCTTCCTCCTCTCCTTCCCCTTCCTTACCTCTCCCTTGCTCCTGCTCTTCCTCTTTCCCTTCCTACCCTTTCTCCTTCCTTTTCTCTCCCTTCCATCGTCCTTTTCTTTCCCTTTCCCTTTCTCCCTCCCTCCCTTCTCTACTTTCTTCCTTCCTCCTCTCCTTCCCCTTCCTTCTTCCCGTACCTTTCTCCTACTCCTGCTCTTCCTCTTCCCCTTCCTACCCTCTTTCCTCCTCTTTCTCTCCTTTCCATCCTCCTCTCCTTACCTCTTTCTTTCCACCCTCTCTCCATTCTTTCTATATGTCTTGATCTAGCTGTGACAATATTTTATCTGTACCCAGCAGATGAAGGGGAAGCAGTAAATACAAAGAGTCTTGCTGCTGTTTCTTTTTAGACTTTATTTTATACGGGAGGATAAGCAATCATATTTCCAAGGAGTTTTAAAACTATTAAAAATAGAATAAAGGTAAATATTTACAAAAGAATGGTCCTGGGACACATAGGGAACAGAAGAACTATTTTTTCTGCTCTGTACATAGAATAAAAATTTGCAAGAAACAATTTTGTTTTTTCTGGCCAATAATAGATCTGTAAGGGATGAGGTCTACCCTAACTTATCCCATAGTGTTTCAACTGCTTCACCCACACAACACATATCCCCATCTGTCCTCCTAATGTCTTTTTCCCCCACCAAAAAAGTTTTTTCTCTAACCATTCTTATAATAAATCTTCTAGACAACAGTAGTTTTCTCATGCAGTTGAGTTCAGTGTGCTTGAGAGTTACGATGGTACCAGCTTTACTCACTGATAGGACTTTGTTTTTCAAGTCCATACTATATTTAACAGGAAAATAAAACCGTATTCTATCCATAAGCACCGTGAAATGGACTGCAAGATTATGAACTAGACTGCATTGTAATGTGGGAAGTTATCATCCAGCCCTCCTAGGAAATATTGAAAAGGCAGAATATTTCTCTGGATATGAAAAGAAAGAAACATGTTTTAAAAGACAGAATAGTTGCCTGTAGCTTCCTGCCCATCCCCACTGTTAATGGGCTATTAAGAAGGCCAAGCTAGTCCCTTTTACATAATAAAGACTTCTCCACTGCAGCCCCAGGGTGTATCGGAGTAAAGGCATGATAATATTGGCCATTTACTCAACTGACCACATGGCATCTGAGAACTCAAACAAACCTGGATTCAAAACACAGCCTAGAGAGTTGCCGCTGCATGGCCCTATGGGAGTCTGACAACCAGTCAGAATACATTTCTTACACAGGAACAGGAAACAGAGAGGTGGAACTGAACAAGTTATAAAAAGCCTAGCAAGCCCCTCCCTCAGCCCTTCTCTTCTTCTCCACCAACATTGAAGCATGTGATCCCCTTTTCTGTTCAGGGCTCAAGCCATGTGGTCCTGTCCAACAATAAACCATCTTTCCAAGCAGCCTCCATGTCTCCAGTGTCTTTTCCCCACTTGAAGCTGAACCCAGAAGGACATTCCTTTCATCAGTAACATCTGATCAAATCAGATGATGAAATTTATCATGGTCTAGGGGTGGACAACTATGGCCCCTTTATATCCAATAGACTTCAACTCCCAGAATTTCTGAGCCAGCATGGATAGATCTCAAATGGCTAATCGGTTAGGATTAAAATTAGGATTAAGATTACTTGTCTCTCGTCTCTCTCGGGGACTGGAGGATTGGAAAGAGCAGCTCCTCTAAATGCTGTACCAAATGTATGAGACAGTTCATATCCGCAGACAGAAAACAAAGTTCTGAAATTTGAACATTGCAAGAACATGGCAGTGATGATTCATCTATCGTGTTATTAGTTGCCAAAATCACATGGCTTTTCCAGCACCTCCTCCAGCTGTGTTTCCAAGTTATTTTCTAAGCACAGAGAATATTGTGTCATACTGTTTGTCCTCTGAATAGCAACTGTGTTTTGGAAAACCACTGTTGCTGGCTTCACACATCAAAAGGTCTTCGCTTTAATCCGGTTTAAGCCTCTGGAACAAAAGCACTTTGTTCTTCTTTATAACTCAGAGTGGAAGGGTTCCTCATGTCACACTTAAAAGTCCAGCACACTTACTTGTATCTCTCTTTCATTTTATTTTTAATTGTCCGTTACTTTTTAGCCTCTTCCTTTTTTAGAATTTGTCTGCAGAAACATTCTTGGAGAATCCTCCTGCCAAATGACTGATGGGGAAAAGAATAAGAGTTTAAGAGGACAGGCGGAAACTCAATATCCCCAAGACCTAGGAAAATCTCAAAACATCTGACGAACTAATTCTGACGGTGGACAACATCAGTAAACAGGCATGATTTATTCACACTAAACAGTCAGTTTGATCCTCTAGGTCAGTGTTTCCCAAAGTGTGGTATGCGTACCCCCAGGGGTACGGGAAGAGTTTGGTGGGGGTACGCGTTGCACCGGAGTTTGGTGGGGATCACGTGGGAATATCCAATGCACCGTGCTTAGCTGCGCCCACAGAACAAGGAAAGAAATAGGCGTGTATCGCAGTTTTTACACAGCAATATATATTAATAGCAATATCAGTGGACTTATATACCGCTTCATAGGCCTTTCAGGCCTCTCTAAGCGGTTTACAGAGAGTCAGCATATTGCCCCCAACAATCTGGGTCCTCATTTTACCCACCTCGGAAGGATGGAAGGCTGAGTCAACCCTGAGCCGGTGAGATTTGAACCGCTGAACTGCTGATCTAGCAGTAGCCTGCAGTGCTGCATTTAACCACTGCGCCACCTTGGCTCTTGTTTTTTCACACAGGAACTGGGGCCATCGTGCATCGAATCGCAACTCATTATGGCGGGAACTTCTGCGCATCCTTCGCGCAGCTCGGGTTCGGCCATTTTTAAACTGCGGGAACATTAACAGTTGACGCTGCGCCACGGAGCTGTTTAAACGCCGGAGAATTGCAGTGTTATCTAACGGTTAGACAGTCTTGTGAGGCGTGACACGGCGTGAATATACTGCACTTCGTTACAGAGACAACTTACTTCTTTAATGGTTAGTTCCGGGCGCCTGTTATCGTGCTTTAGTAAGTTCCACTGATTTTGATTATTTTTATAAAATACAATTTTTATCCCTAACAGAGATTATGGATCGCTGGTTGAAATCTGCAACTACTAAACCGAAAGAAAGTAATGATTGTAGTAGCATTTTTTTTTTATGAGGGGTACTCAGCGTTACGAAAATTATAGAAGGGGTACACATATGTCAAAAGTTTGGGAAACACTGCTCTAGGTATAACAAAAACTGAAGCCACATGGTAAAACAATGGGGAATGAACCTTCCTCCTTCTCTGAAGGCAGTCTTATTTCGTCCGAAGTGTAATCAAACGAACAGTCCAGGCAGAAATGAGCCACAGAGGAATTCCTCAACAGGTTGTTCCCATTCTAATCTTCCATCAAGCCAAAGCTTCCCCTTGGAAGCTTCCCTTAATGACATGCTTGACATTGGCTGAATCATTTGTCTGCTTATTGTCTATGTGCACTGAATGTTATTCCCTTGCTGTTGGGTAGATATATAACTTACTGCCATCTAAAGGGTTCCACCACAAAACCGCGGTAGACAAAAGCGCGCTCGACGAAAGCACGTACGTGACGTCATCACAGCGCGACGAAAACATCGCGCTGTGAGCGGTAAATTTAAAATTAAAGCGAAAACCTTACCCTAACCCCCCCAAACCTAACCCTAAACCTAACCCTAAACCTAACCCTTAACCTAACCCTAAACCTAACCCTTAACCTAACGCTAAACCTAACGCTAACCCTTAACCTAACGCTAAACCTAACCCTAACGCTTAACATAACCCTAAACCTAACCCTAACCCTTAACCTAACCCTAACCCTAACCCTAAACCTAACCCTTACCTTTATGTGAATCGGCTTGCTTTAATTTTATTTTAATTTTAATTTAATTTAATTTTTAATTTTTTTCGTCGCGCTGCTGATGACGTCAGGTATGCGCTTTCGTCGAGCGCGCTTTTGTCGACCGCGGTTTTGATGGGTCACGCATCTAAAGAAGAGAGTCTCCCTGTTTCCTACTCTCTGTGGCTTCCAACCTGGATAATTTCAATCACATGAGGCAGGACTCCTGGAACAAGAGACTGAGAGATGTAATGATTATTGGAACGCAAAATAGTTGGAAAAGACCAACTGAAATAGACTTTGAGGAAGAAGTGGCAGGTTTATGGACAAATAAACTTTATTTGTCTGATTTAGAATTCATGCAAAAAATAAGAATGGATATATAGCAGATGGAAAAGATGGAAATTAAGGAGTGAAGGAAGAAAAAAAAATCACAGAAAGTGCAAGATCAAAATCAACCCTTTGGGGAGAAATGGCAGCGGAGGGAGAACAGGGGCAGGATTCAGCCAGTTTGCACTGGTTTGGGCGAACCGGAGGCTGATTTTACATCTGGTTCACCGAACCAGCTGTTGCAAGGACCATCTGGCACCTTCCACCCCATATAACTGGAACTCTTTTTGCCTTATGAATTCTGATGAAGTGGACAGGACATTCTTTTGGTTGTCTCCAATTATTTGTAGGGTTGATATGGTTCCTTGGGAAGGAGACCCAGCACAGTCAACATTTCACTATATTTATTTATTTAGTGTATGGCATATTGTTCTGACCCCCCTCGTTCCACACCAAAGCACTCCAAGCCAAAGATACTTTACGGAATTTATTAATAGACACACAAGCCTTGGCAGCAAACCAGCACAGATAAGCCTTGGCAGCAATCCAGCCTGCCAAGCTCACAATACTGTTCACCAACATTAGTTAATGCGTTGACTTTTGCAAAAGGGGCGTGTGCACAAGCATTCCTTTTATAGTCTGGAGAGGAGCCTAATGACCACCAGCTGAGTGCAATTACCTCCTGTAACTGCGTAATTGTTCCTGATGCCTATTAGCTCTTTGGTGCTGGGCATCCAGGAACAACTCACTGCTGATGTCCGGATCACTCTCCCTTGTCTCCTCCCCACTGGTCCAAGGCTCAGGCGCCTCCTGGTGGCCAACCAGCCTCTCTGCGCCCTGCTCGGAGTCGGAACCCAGTCCAGGGTCCTCCACCTCCTCCAGAGCCGACTCAGAGGGCCCCTCTCTGTCGGAGTCTGGTGGACTTGTAATATATCTTAACATTTCACCTAGATTAAATAAATAAATATGAATGTTAAAAAGACCTGTATTCAAATACCAATGTCTAGGCCATGCAACCATTAAAGGGCAGCAGTGTTTCTTTCTGGGGTATGAAACTACCGTATTTTTCGGAGTATAAGACGCTCCAAAATATAAGACACACCTAGCTTTTGGGGAGGAAAACAAGAGAAAACTTATCTGCCTTTGCCTCCCAGCAATTTTCCTCCTTGCAGCAGACAGCAAACAGTAAAGAGTGCAAACGAAATACACTGTTTATGGTGTTACATTTCAGACTATACTTATACAGATGCTGTTAAAACTTACTTTGCTTTCTGGAAGTATATTTTATTCTCTGCTTTTTAAAAAAAGATAGAATAGCACGGGGCCTCTTCAGATCAAGCATTTATTTTAAAAAGCTTTCCTGAAGCCTGGGGAGGGTGAAAATGGCCTCCCACTCCCCCCCCCCCCAGAGGCCCTCTGGAAGAGGAAATGGATTATTTTCAAACTTCTGGTTGGTCCGTTGTGCCCATTTTCTGCCCTCCCTGGGCTTCAGAAAAGTCTCTGGAGCCTGGAGAGGGTGAAAAACGGCCCAACAGGCCAACCAGAAGTTCATTCCCAAAAAGTTGGGACTGTTTTTTGCCCTCTCTTGGCTTTGGAGGCTTTCCTGAAGCCTGGGGAGGACGAAAACGGCCTTCCCCCGTCCCTACAGAAGGCTGAAAATCATTTGGCCAACATGCACAGCAATTTGCCTCCTTGCAGTAAA
This sequence comes from Thamnophis elegans, assembly GCF_009769535.1. Taxonomy (NCBI): domain Eukaryota; kingdom Metazoa; phylum Chordata; class Lepidosauria; order Squamata; family Natricidae; genus Thamnophis; species Thamnophis elegans. The sequence goes on along the minus strand of NC_045541.1, from coordinate 4,079,945 downwards.
CAGCCTGTTTCACTTTCGATTTCAGTTTCAGCAGAGCCTCCCAATGATCAGCTGTTTCAGGTTGCAGGGATTACCATAGCCTATTGCCGGTTTGCTACAAGGAGGTAAATTGCTGGGAGGCAGACACCAAAGGGTGGGGGGGCGGTGGGGGGGGGGGTGGAGCTACATTCAGTGTATAAGACCCACCCACATTTTCACCCTCTTTTAGGGAGGGGAAAGGTGGGTCTTATACTCCAAAAATACGGTAGTTCCCCTCCTCATGGTGCATCCTGCATAGTGTGATAGTATGAACTAAATGCACTAGGAACTGTTGGCAGCCAGAAATTCTGTAGACTTTCCGGGTTCTCAAAATACATGGAAATGAAATCAACACTATGGCAGAGATTGATGCAAGTTGTATTGAAAGAAGCTATGGTTTGCCCCGTCCTTAAGAAAATATCCTTAAATCCCAGGCTTTAACTTTCCTTTTTTAAAGATAATTTGAGATCATGGTTGGTGTTCATCCTAGAGTAGTGTTTCTCAACCTTGGCAACTTGAAGATGTCCGGACGTCAACTCCCAGAATTCCCCAGCCAGCAAATGCTGGCTGGGGAATTCTGGGAGTTGACATCCGGACATCTTCAAGTTGCCAAGGTTGAGAAACATTGCCCTAGTGGCTTTCATAGCTAAGATAGGAATCGAGTTGAAGTCTGGACATCTTCAAGTTGCCAAGGTTGAGAAACACTATCCTAGAGAAAACAGATTTGTCAGCCTGATCACAGTTTACCCGTCTTTCCTTATAACCATTTTTTTTTAGTTTTTTCTCCTTTGTCCCTGTTCTTGGAATGATTTTATCACTACCAACTCTTTATTGAAAATATGACCCTTCTTCTCAGCTGAGATCAACAATCTGAAATAAAAGGCACACTTTCTGTCTCACTTCGAAGATATTGGTTCCTAATGCCGTTTGATGTGTTTACTTACACAACAAAAAAAGACTCGTGAAATAACAAGAAGTCTTCAGTGGGCAGCTGGGGGGAAAGGGTTTTTAAGTCCTACCAGGGCTACTTGTTCTAGAGAAATCTATTTATTTAAACTTATATTCTTTCTTTAAAAGTTGGAGATAGTGTGCCTGTGCATACTACCGAATTAGGGATGAACATTCTATAAATGTTTGCAAAGTTTTTTTTTTTTGCTAAACCTTGGGGCACCTCAATGTCCTCGTGCCACTTTGATGAAAATAGGTACGTTTGAATCCCTCTCTGAATACGGTTCAAAATTGACGACAGCCTTTCTAGGTTGGTCAAGTGGGAAAACACTAACTACAAAGATACTGATCTTTATTGTTGCAGGATATAACAGAATCTTGAAAGCCTGGCAGTTTCCACCACTTATATGAAAGAGAATCAAGACAAGATTATCTTGATCTTCTTTGTCAACTTCTCTTCCATTCCCGTACCCTTAATCTTTTTTTTTCCACCATTTTTGACTTACCCTTTCAATATTATCTCCTTATTCCTCTTCACTGTCTCAATAAACCAGTAAAGATTCTGCCCTAGGATGGAAACATTGGTTATTCCTGATTCTCGTTTGCATTGACCTGGCTGGAGGAAATGTACCTTTCCTGGTCCTTTTAAATCTCTCCGCAACTTTAGGTACTGTTGGAAGAAATGTCCTTCTGGGTTCAGCTCCAAGTGGGGAAAAAGACACTGGAGACCTGGAGGCTGCTTGGAAAGATGGTTTTAATGGTGGACAGGACCACACGGCTTGAGCCCTGAACAGGAAAGGTGATCACATGCTTCAATGTTGGTGGAGAAGAGGAGAAGGGCTGAGGGAGGGGCTTGCTAGGCTTTTTATAACCTGTTCAGTCCCACCTCTCTGTTTCCTGTTCCTGTGTAAGAAATGTATTCTGATTGGTTGTCGGACTCCCATGGGGCCATGCAGGGGCAATTCTCTAGGCTGTGTTTTGAATCCAGGTTTGGTTGAGTTCTCAGATGCCATGTGGTCAGTTGGGGCCAATATTATCATGCTTTCCTGTAGCTGAAGTGGAGAGGTCTTTATTATGTAAAGTGGGCTAGCTTGGCCTTCTCAATGGCCCATTGACCAAGTGGGGATGGGCAGGAAGCTACAGGCAGCTATTCTGTCTTTTAAAACATGTTTCTTTCTTTTCATATCCAGAGAAATATTCTGCCTTTTCAATATTTCCTAGGAGGGCTGGATGACAACTTCACACATTACAATGCAGTCTAGTTCATAATCTTGCAGTCCACTTCACAGTGCTTATGGATAGAAGACACTGGAGACATGGAGGCTGCTTGGAAAGATGGTTTATTGGTGGACAGGACCACATGGCTTGAGCCCTGAACAGAAAAGGGGATCACATGCTTCAGTGTTGGTGGAGAAGAAGAGAAGGAAGGACTGAGATGCTAAGTCCCTGGTTTTATGCCCTCTCTGGCCTTTGATCTTGAGCTTGTGTTCTGATTGGTTGTCAGACTCCCATGGAGCCATGCAGGGGCAACTCTCTAGGCTGCGCTTTGAATCCAGGTTTGGTTGAGTTCTCAGATGCCATGTGGTGAGTTGTGTAATGCCTTAATCCCATCACTCTGGAGCTGAAGGAGAAAACTCTTTATTATGTAAAGTGGACTAGCTCAGGTTTTAATGGCCCATTGACAAAGGGGGATGGGCAGGAAGCTGCAGGCAGCTATTCTGTCTTTTAAAACATGTTTCTTTCTTTTCAGATCCAGAGAAATATTCTGCCTTTTCAATATTTCCTAGGATATTTCATTTTTCTGGGAGAGGACTGGGTGATAACTTCCTACAGTACTATGGAACTAGCTTTTTATTACCATTAACCAGTTACCACCACAAAAAGGATTAACAATTGAAGGTATTCGTTTTCAGTGATTTCAATGATATAAACTTTTGAAATATACTTTTTTATTTTCCATTTTCATAACATATAATCCACATGTATACTATTACATAGCCAATATCCTATTGTATTAAGTAGTAATTACATCAGTTCCTCTTGCCATCAACTCCCAGAAAGATAAAAACTTTATTTAAATTTATTTATTTATTTTTTATTTAAATTTTTATTAGCTCTTCTGCTCTCCATACACCTTTCTTCTGCCTCTCTCCTACCTCCTTTCTTCTCTCCATCATCCTTTTCTACTCTACTTCCCCTTCCTTTCTCCTTCTCCTCTCTCTTCATTCCACTCCTCCTTATCCTCTTCATCTTCCCCCCTTACCCTCTCTCCTATCCCTCCCTTCCTATCTTTCTTCTCTCCTCTGTTTCCCTCTCCCTCTCATTCACTTGGTGCATTTCAGCTTCTGAGCAAACTCCATTCTATGTTGATGGTATTTACGCTTCCATATCAATATACTTAACCTATCTTAGTTTTAAAGAAAAAATAATAAACTTTAAAGGTGTGTTTTATCAAACTAAAACGGAAAAGTTGCTTCCAGAAGGCTTGATTGTTTGCTACCAAAGACCAAACACGCTTCTAACTCCTACCAAAAATATTTTCTCTATTTCCTCACGTGCGATCACCTTTCTTTAAAACATAACAAAAAAAAACAACCACTGTTCAAGCATTTTCTCTCTATTTGCATTTCCATTTTTTTTTTCAGGTTCGAAAGTTTTATTTTCTTTTAAAACAAACATTTCATCATTCCTCAATCAGTAAGACATCGGAGTAGAATTTTTCGTGTGTCAAAATAGTTCTAGTTTACCACCAAATTCTTGTCTAGCCCAGTGTTTCTCAACGTGGGCTACTTGAAGATGTCCGGACTTCAACTCCCAGAATTCCCCAGCCAGCATTCGCTGGCTGGGGAATTCTGGGAGTTGAAGTCCAGACATCTTCAGACAAGGTGGCGCAGTGGTTAAATGCAGCACTGCAGGCTACTGCTAGATCAGCAGTTCAGCGGTTCAAATCTCACCGGCTCAGGGTTGACTCAGCCTTCCATCCTTCCGAGGTGGGTAAAATGAGGACCCAGATTGTTGTTGGGGGGCGATATGCTGACTCTGTAAACCGCTTAGAGAGGGCTGAAAGCCCTATGAAGCGGTATATAAGTCTAACTGCTATTGCTATTGCTATCATCTATCTATCTATCTATCTGTCTGTCTGTCTGTCTGTCTGTCTATCTATCTATCTATCTATCTTCTATATCTATCTTATCTATTATCTATCCATCCAAGGCTCAGGGTTGACTCAGCCTTCCATCCTTCCGAGGTGGGTAAAATGAGGACCCAGATTGTTGTTGGGGGGCAATATGCTGACTCTGTATAAGAAATTAATGACATCTCTACATTGACCTTAAGCTTCTTCTTGCTAACTTTTTCTCTCATTTTCTCTCCGTTTGCATTTCCAAGCCTGGGCACCGCTTTTGCAAAAAGCGTCCAATTCCCATCCAGGCAAGAATCGCAACCTCCCTCCGGGCCCGCCTTGCCTAAATCCTCCCCCCCCACCCCACCCCGGCTTTGCTCTCCCCTCCCCTTAACAGCCTTCTCCGGACTATCCCCCCCTTGCTTTGTCTTCGGGTGCAATTGGGAAATTTGCACCCCCGGCGTTGACGCATTAAACCTCCGTTTGGCAGCGGCGGAGGGTTTAGCGGGCAAAGCCAGGGGCATTCCTCCCTCCGCTTGCAAGAAAGCAAGGGAGAGAGGCGTGCTTCTCCTTCCTCGTAGCCCTGCCCTCCTCTCGGACTATCCCCCCCTTGCTTTGTCTTCGGGTGCAATTGGGAAATTTGCACCCCCCGGCGTTGACGCATTAAACCTCCGTTTGGCAGCGGCGGAGGGTTTAGCGGGCAAAGCCAGGGGCATTCCTCCCTCCGCTTGCAAGAAAGCAAGGGGATAGAGAGGGAGAGAGGCGTGCTTCTTCTTCCTCGTGGCCCTGCCCTCCTCTCGGATCATGAATGTCGATCTACGCTTCCTCGGTCAACTAAAACGAACAGCCGGCGCGATATTCCCCCCCTTCCGCGCGCTCCATTCCGCGGGCAGCCTGGCCGCTCGTTCTTTTCCGTCCGCTCAGTTCCCCCCTTCGGGCGTTTCCGTGGGGGGGCCGTTCGGCTCTTTCCGTGCGCGGAGAGGAGGGAGGGGTCGCGCGCGGGGGGCGGGGGCGGAGGGGAGCCGAGGCATGCTCGGCGGCGCTTGCTCCCTGGCTGGCTCCTCTCTCTCTCTCTCTCCCCTCAGTCGGCCGCTGCCGCTGCCTGCCTGTCGCCGGGGCTGGGAGAGAGCCTGAGAGGGAGAGCGTGTGTGTGTTATGTGAGTGACGCGGCGGAGGTGTAGTTTGACGCGGTGTGTTACGTGGGGGAGAGAATAAAACTGCGGCGAGAGCCTCGGCGCGAACGAAAGCAGTGACGGAGCAGCCTGTAGCCGGTAAGAGGAGGAAAGCAAAGAGGAGGAAGGAAGGCGACTAACAGCCCCAGAAGAGAAAAACAGGGAGGAGGAGGAGGGGCGGCGGCAGCAACAGCAGCCACAGGGCCGCCATCGACACCACAGCCGCCGCCGCCACCAGCAGCCGTTGAGGCGGGGTTGCCTCGCGAGCGCGGGGGGGGGGGCAGGGAGTCGGCGGCCGCGGGGAGCGAGAGGGGAGGAAGGAGCGGCGGAGGGAGAGGCGAGCCCCGGTCTGGCCGCCCCAGCAGCCGCCGACTCGTCTGCCCCCCCTCAGGCGCTGCTCTCGGGGTGGCCTCAGATTTAAAATGGAGGCGCCTCGTCTTTTTTCCCCCCCCACTCAGACGCGGCTCTCCGGCCGCCGCCGGCCCGCGCGAAGAACAAAGAATAATGGCGGATGGAGACGGCGGCGGCGGCGGCCGGGCGGGCGAGCGAGCAGCGGAGCCGCGCTTCCTCGGTGGGGAGGGGACGATTCGGCGGCGGCGGCAACCGCCCGAGGTTCCGGGGAGGGAATTCTGCTCTCCCGCCGCCGCCGCCGCCCTCTTGACCTGCAGGGAGAAGCGGCCCTGGGCTTCCTCCCTTTTGGCGTCCTCTCCTCCAGCCTGCCTAAGCCTCGGCTGCTTTAGCTCCGGCCTCGACTCGGGAGCAGCGGTTTTTGCCCTGGCAGCCGACCCCGTTTTTTTTTCCCCAGGCCTCCCCGCCCAAGGTGGCAGCTTGGCCGCCCTAGCCCTGGGTAAGGGAGAGAGTTTTGGCGGCCCGGCCCCGAAACCCGCCTGGATTTTCCCGCCCCTCTCCTGCAAGGGAGTCCCTTGGTAGTTTGGGGACGGGGTTTGGGGCAGCCTGGCCCAAGTTAGTCTCTGCCGTTCTTCCTCTGTTCCTTAAGAGCTCCACGTATAGCCCAACGTTTTTTAAGTCCAACGTTTTAATCTTTACGACTGCCCAAATTGTGGCACCGAGGTTAACCAGCTTTCAGAATCCCTTTCTAATAAAGTTCTTTGAATCAAGCCTCCATTCTAGAACAATTTCCCCCCCCTCGTATCTCTCTCTCTATCTCTATCTCTATCTATCTATCTATCTATCTATCTATCTATCTATATATCTATATATCTATATATCTATCTATATATCTATCTATCTATCTATCTATATCTATATATCTCTATCTATCTATCTATCTATATATCTATCTATATATCTATCTATCTATATCTATATATCTCTATCTATCTATCTATCTATATATCTATCTATATATCTATCTATCTATATATCTATATATCTATCTATATATCTATCTATATATCTATATATCTATCTATATATCTATCTATATCTATATATCTATCTATCTATCTATCTATATCTATATATCTCTATCTATCTATCTATATCTATCTATATATATATCTATCTATCTATATATATATATCTATATATCTATATATCTAATCTATATATCTATATCTATATATCTCTATCTATCTATATATCTATCTATATATCTATCTATATATCTATCTATCTATCTATATATATATATATATATATATATATATATATGTTGTGAAAGGCTGAGCCTATCTGAAACAAACTTGTACCATCAGCTTTTGAGAGAGATTGGTTTCACTTTTTCCTCCAGTTTCATTTTTTTTTGTACTTGACCCTGTCTTAGCATAGTAAATTCATGACCGCCGTAAAGTTAAGAGTTATATTAAATGAAGCAATCCCTTTATTGTTAATATGATCTTGTCAATTATACAATGTATATTGCGCTAAACGTACGGTAAAGAAAATTAAATTAGGGTCGGATTAAAAGCTAAAGATTAAAACCTAAAGAATTGGGGCTGCTGCAAAAACGTCAAGTGATAGTAATAGACAATATTTGTGCTTCTGTTTTGAAGTTATCTGTACCTCTGCGCACTCCGGATCTGCCAGTTCAATTAGAATATCCTAAGGTCTGAGAACATGTAATCACATGCTATGTTGTTAGCTTTCATAGAAGTATAGCTTGCACTCAAAAAGCCCTAGACAGTAAGGGGGTTTTACACTTAAAATGTAGAGTTTTCCCGTTTCAGATTAGTCTGTAACATACCTTATGTTTGAATTGGTTATTTAACTATCACATCGACGTAGATCGGCGATTAAAACTACAACTTTGAATTCTTCAAAATATTATTCAACCCTCTTGCAGACTGGATGCCATTTTGCCCTTCCAAGCCTCTGAAAAAGTGCTCGCGGGGATTAGAGGCTCTTTCAAAACCAGAGGCTTGGACTATCGGATTAGGCTAAACTGGGTGGTTCCTGTTGATGCTAGGCTGATTTAGTTAGATTTCGCAGATTGCATTCTTAGTCATCTTATCTGTAATTGGCAGCGACATGCTTTGACAAAAAATAAAAATTGGGCCTAAAAGTGCTAAAACATAAGACACACAGGTGCTCACTTTCCTTTTTTTTTTAACTTCCCTAATAATTGTCTTTCAGTCCAATACTTCATGTTAGTTATTGAAAAAAATATCAGGATTATCGTATCAAGGTTTAAAATAGTTTATTTGATTTTTGGTTAACTTGAGACAGTGTATATGCTGTTGCTTCCTATTTACACACAACAACCCTGTGATGTGAATTGGGCTGAGAGAAATGACCCAAAGTCATCTCTTTGTATTCTACACATATATTCTTTTTCATGTAGTGTAGTGCAAATAATACTATATAGTGCAGATAGTATGCAGATAGCACTGAACTACACGGATGCAGAGGTTGTTGTTTTGTAACATTTAGAGTTATAAATTTCTCACTCAGATATACTTGTGGGAAACTTCATAACCGTAGAAGCTGAGATTCTTGAAGTGCTGAAAGAAAAATGTTTGGAAGCTATGCCTTTAAGTCATTCAAAAAGTTCTGGATTTTTTTCATATATTGAGGGTTATACTGCATTACTATATCCTTTAGAATTTAGATCAAGGATGTCAAACTGGATTTTTTGGAAGGCTGGATCAGCATTGTAGTTGTCCTCCGCAGGCCAGCTGGTGGGGGAGGAGGCTGGACAGACGGCCTCCTGCAGCCCCCCCCCCCCCTGTTTTGGCCAGCAGGGTGCTGCAGGAGACCCGTCTAGGCGGAACACACACACACTGGCCCATTTTCACTAGCAGAAGCCAGTCCTTTGCTATTTCCAGGCTGGCCCAGCAGGCTGGATCTAAGCACCCTAAGTTTGACACCCCTGATTTAGATCAGTCACTCTGTCTCTTTTGATTAGTAGGATCGTATTCATATGCCAAACACAATAATATGGGATGCATTTATTCACTGCTTTCCTCCTCCTGTACTTTGAATAAAAGTTTCTGGTTTCTTCTTAAAAAGATAGCAGACTTTGTAAATCTATTATCTGTATAATTCCATATATTAGTCAAAGGTCAAACACCTTATTTGTTAAAATACAGTGACTATTTTTCACATAATCCGTTCCATATGGACATCATCAGAAGATGAATATTTTAAAGAAAAGTGTGTAATCTATTTTCCAAGAGATGTTGCTTGTAAGGGGAGCTTTCCATTGGGTTGCCTAAGCTGCAGGCCATAAATGCCTTCACAAAAATGCCTCTGAAAACATTAGCATAAAGAAAAACTTGGGAAATATAATAGGGCTAATAAACCTGGTTGCAAAAAATGCAGACTGCTATAAGAGGGCAGGAACAAGACTTTTGGTATCTTCTTTCTTTGATTTTCCCCCAGTCTTTATTATTTATAAGTCAAAGGTGATGAGCATATCTGATAGTTCCTCCTCCTGTTTTCCCAACAATAACCCCAAGAGACAGGATGGGTTAAGAGAGAGTGGCGGGCCCAAAATTCCATTGTTACTACCAAATACTAAGTCATTCAGATTTTTATACCCTGATTTAGTCTTAAAAAATAGAGCTGAATGAACATTGCAGTAGTTCAGTTTTCTGTAGACCAGTGTTTTTCAACCTTTTTTGTGCAAAGGCACACTTTTTTCATGAAAAAAATCACGAGGCACACCACCATTAGAAAATGTTTTAAAAATTTAACTCTGTGCCTATATTGACTATATATAAGGTGTTTTTCCCACGGCACACCTTACACTATGTCATGGCACACTAGTGTGCCACGGCACAGTGGTTGAAAAACACTGCTGTAGACTATAATAGGCTACTGTATTTTTTTTTCAAATGAATACATAATATTTTTCCCTCTTCGTTTTTTTTGAAAATTTGACATTTCTAATTGCTACATTATACGTAAAGATTTTTCACAAGAATTAAATGTACTTCAGCCATGTGTTACAAGCCTGACGTTGAAAAGCCTGATACTATACACCTTTTAATTGCCTTATTTAAGGTCTATTATTAAGAGATGTGGTTGCTCAGTGGCTAAGATGCTGAGCTTGTCTATCAGAAAGGTTGGTGGTTCGAATCCCTAGCATCGCATAACGGAGTGAGCTCCCGTTACTTGTCCCAACTTCTACCAACCTAGCAGTTCAAAAGCATGTAAAAATGCAAGTAGAAAAATAGGAACCACCTTTGGTGGGAAGGTAACAGCGTTCTGTGAGCCTTCGGCGTTAATGACTACGAAGACGTCTTCGGACAGTGCTGGCTCTTTGGTTTGGAAACGGAGAGGAGCACTGTCCCCTAGAGTCGGGAATGGCTAGCACATATGTGCAAGGACAACCTTTACCTTATTTAAACTTGAATCCCAACCTCAACTATAAAATTCAGATTTTGTATATTTCCATTTATTTGCTGTTCACCCAATATAAAAACAAAAGATGTGACAATTTGTGTAGTCTACGTATACATTGTATAGAAAATTAGTTTTTAATTCAATAATTTCAATTTTTCTGGAATGTTTACCTGTATCAGGATCATATTTGAAGATAAACAATTCTCATCAATTGGAGTTCTATTAAGCCATTATCTCAATGAGCCACAGTTGACTCTTCTTTTATATCATACCAAGTCACAAATCATGGTTTATGCATCAAATAGCTGGATTCATATATTACTAAACAAGCTCCAAACATAACATCTTGCTCAATTCATAAAGCTGTCCCAGACTAGTTAATCCTTTTTACCCTGCATGTGTTGACAATTGATTTTCACACTTTCTGTACCAATTACATCATTTTTTTGGGGGGGGGGGTATCATGCCTTCATGTCAATCTTGACTCCTGGCAAGTGCCTGAACTAGCAAAAAGGGAAAAAAATGGAAGTGATTTGTCTTTCATTGCCTGTTTTCTGGGGCTGAGAAGAATGACTAGCCAAAGGTCACCTGGTTTTGTGCTTAAAGTAGGACTAGAATGCAGGATTGCCAATTTCTAGCTTGGTGCCTTAATCACTACTACAAATTGGTATAGCAGAAAAATAGACCTGCACATGGTAAAAATACATAGCCTATCATGATTTTGTCATAAACTGCAAAGCGAAACTTTAAAGTAACAGCTCTTGTGGCTCAAGTTTGAATTGATGGGAAATGTGTGGGAGAAGTTCTCCCACAATTTTAATGCCTATCAGTGATGGGTCTGCTAAAGATCCCACCTTAACTTCATTAATGATAGCAGAAAGTCTTATCTGCCTTATGATCTTATGCCTGGGTACATTTGCTAAGCTGTAAATGGTAGTTTTATTATCAAAGTGATTGGAGTCATGAAAAAAATAAGACAAGACCAGCATTTAAGCACATTGTATAAAGTGAGAACCAAGCCTGCAACTCCTAAAAAAATTGCACATAACTCAAATGTTTCCATTATAAGTACTCAGTCCAGCACACTTGAGAATGACCAACCCAGAACATACCTAGCACTCGCAGCTTTACACGGAAGCAAATTGGTAATGCAAATATATATTTATTTAGCATATGACAAGTAATGCAAATAGCTTAACTTAAGAAAAACATCTCATTAGTCATCTGTTAAGAAGTGTACAGTTCCCCTCTGATTCACTTCAGTAGGCTTATAGTTGTAGTTATGGTGTCCTAGTTACATGTCTCAACTGCAAACTTATGCACATCACTTGAAAGTAAGGCTGAGCGTTGGCACATTAACCTCCATTAAAATATTGGTCTCTAGGTCACCCATTTAAACCATGTTTATGCAAAAACTTAAAATTGCATTTTTTGAATAAGAAAGCAATGAAACGATGGGTGTTTATTTAGATCTAATGCAGATAAATGATTTATTTAGCCCAGACTCATTTTTAATTTCATTTTTGTCCGAATAAAATATCTAATATTTTAATACAGGGTTGTCCAACCTGTGACCCACAGGCTGCATGTAGCCCTGGACAACTAGTGATGCGGCCCCACAAAATTGCAAATGTTTAACATTGTTATTTATACATATTAACTATATTGCATATTTTATATGTGTCCCGAAACAATTCCTCTGCACTCAGTTCCACCCAGGCAAGGCAAAAGACTGGGATACCCACGTTTTAATATAACAAAGAGTTGGAGTTCTTCTAGTTCAGTTCCCTGTTCAAGCAGGAAGCCCTGTACCATTTCAATCAAGCATTTGTTCAATCTCTTCTTAAAAACCTCTAGTGTTGGAGCACCCACAACTTATGGAGGCAAGTCATTCATTCGACTGATTAATTGTTCTAACAGGAAATTTCTCCTTAGTTCTAGATTGCTTCTCTCCTTGATTAGTTTCTATCCATTGCTCTTATTCTGCCTTCAGATGCTTTGTTTGCAAGTACGGCAATTATCTTCCATTAAATTAAAGATAAAATATTTATTAGATCAACTTTCTGCGTTCTTGAATTACAGTATATCAAATATACAATTAAAACAGCAAAACATTCTTCTAAACAAAAGGCTCCACAAACACAACTTCAAGCTTGTGAAAATAGCTGAGTCTTAATGGACTTGAACTGTAGGAGAGCAGGTTCCATACATAAGGTTGGGGCAATTCTATACCACAAGATAAAGCTGTGAAATAGAAGGCTAAGAGATACACAAACAAACAATTTCCTTTGGAAGTAGAATTGCTTTGGTAATATATTATTAATGCATCTTTAATTCTCATGCTGTTACATTGCTATTGTTAAAGAATTTACCATGAGCCATTTACAATTGTAAATTGCTCTGATAAAATTATTAATGAGTGGCTATTGATGCTCCCTCCCAAGGATGGTCCAGCTATTCCATCTCTTAGCCTGGGGGGTGAAACTATACGCCCCTCAGAGAGGGTTCGCAATTTGGGAGTCGTCCTGGATCCGCAGCTGACGCTAGAACATCACTTGTCAGCTGTGACCAGGGGGGGCTTTGCCCAGATTCGCCTAGTGCACCAATTGCGACCCTACCTGGACCGGGAGGCCCTTCGGATGGTCACTCATGCTCTCGTCACCTCAAGACTGGATTACTGTAACACGCTCTACATGGGGCTGCCCTTGAAGAGTGTTCGAAGACTTCAGTTAGTCCAGAATGCAGCCGCGCGAGCGATAGTGGACGTACCTAGGTACACCCACGTTACACCTATCCTCCGGGAGCTGCACTGGCTTCACATTGGTCTCCGGACACGCTTCAAGGTGCTAGTCATTACTTTTAAAGCCCTATATGGTGTAGGACCTGACTACCTGAGAGACCGCCTCCTGCCATTTACCTCCCAGAGACCTGTAAGATCACACAGACTAGGCCTCCTCCAGATTCCATCTGCCGGTCAATGTCGGCTGGCGACTCCCTGGGGGAGGGCCTTCTCTGTAGCGGCTCCGGCCCTATGGAACGATCTTCTCGTGGAGATCCGGACCCTCACTACCCTCCCGGCCTTCCGCAAAGCGACCAAGACCTGGCTGTTCCGGCAGGCCTGGGGCTGTTGACCTTGTCCAGCCCCATCCTAAATTATGAATGTTGTGGAATTTTAATGTTTTTTTTATTTTTTTGTATGTTCCCCCTTCCTTTTTATCTGTAAGCCGCCCTGAGTCTCTTGAGAGTGGGCGGCATACAAACTCTATAAATTAAATAAATAAATAAATAAATAAATAAATAAATAAATAAATAACATTCTGCTAATTCTGGTAAAGACAGTAGTTTTTTAAAAGATAGTGTTCATTTTTGGAGAAACAATATAGCACCCCAAAATAACATACCCATGTTTTTTACAAATTGTTAATATTCTATTTTATAGATGATCAAACCTTCGTTTTCACAGAAAGCTGTATATAGATTCAGTGACTGCTAAAATTGTGCACCATCCAGAGCCTGAAGTTTGGGATGATATTGTATCATAAATAAACCATTAATAGTGTAGGCATTGCCTATTGGGCTAGTTATAGGAGCTGTGGTGGCGCAGTGGTTAGAGTGCAGTACTGCAGGCTACTACTGATCACCGTCTGCCAGCAGTTTGGCAGATCAAATCTCACCAGGCTCAAGGTTGACTCAGCCTTCCATCCTTCCAAGGTTGGTAAAATGAGGAGCCAGATTGTTGGGGAAAATATGCTGACTCTGTAAACGGCTTGGAGAGGGCTGTAAATCTCTGTGAAGTGGTATATAAATCTAAAGTGATATTACCACCTAGATTATGTAAAATTATGTAAAATGAATGTCACAATGTTTAGAATATCATAAGTTTATATAGAAAGAAAATTAAGATGCAAGTTTTAAAATCCTTTAAAAAAAACATCTGTGAACTAAAAACTGAGCTGGTATCGCTACCTTCAACATTTGTAAATAGTTAAGACTGCATTGTAATAGGACATTTGTATCATTTTTTGTATGTGCCTTTTTCTCTTAAAGATTAGAGTTGCATAGGTGTATATTGTTAATAGTATGTTCCATAATTGCCCTAAGCATGCCATTTATATTAAAGTTACATTGAAGTCAAATTAAATGAATGGCAGACTCAGTCATAATTAAACTGAAAATAGACAGCACGGTACTAAAGGAAGAGATGCATGTGAGTGAGACCCTTGTATACTATACTCTGGGTTATTAATCCTATTGAAACCTGATATCCTTAGATACTGGTTTAATGGTGGTTAGCAAAGAGAATTTCTCTCTTTGCTAACCACATGTCAGAGGAGCATAATGACATACTTCTTTAATTTGTAGTGTATCATCAGATAAGCACAGACTAATTGTTTCTCTTTGCTTATTTCAAATCTTAGAGAGAAGGGAAATTCAAAATCTAGATAAGGAAATTTTTCTAATTGATCTATAAACCAACACTTATCAGCTGATCTTAAACCAAAGAACTCAATCAACTGCTTTCATTCAAGTTAAGAAAACAGTTGAAGATCTTTTGTCTTTCTTTTTTGACTCCAGCAAAAATCCCTGTTAAAATTTATCACATTTGCCCTAAATGTTAATGTGTTTTCACTGTAGCCTCACAGAATTTGTTTACTGTATTAATAATAATACATATTATCTAATATTCAATTTGTGGTCAACACTTGTTCCAAAATATTTTTAACCAGTAGCATTACCAATATCCTACTAGATGTAGGTATTCCCCATCTTATATCTGCATTTGATTTTTGTTTGCTAAGTGAAGAAATGCTCATTCATGTTTATACTGTTAAATTTCATTCTATTGTTTACAGCCCCCCCCCCCCAAACCTATCAAGATAATTCTAAGGATACTTTTTTCTTCTTGGTCATTGGCTACAGCATCCAAATATGCATTAGTGCAAATTTGATGAACATTCCATCAGCCTCTTCATCAAAGTCATTAATAAAAACATTTAACAACAGAGACTGATCTCTTCATTTCTGTCTCTAATTTGAAGAACCATTGGTGAGCGCTCTCTGGATGTTTTTAAGCCAGTTATGTACCCATCTAATCTTGCCACTCCACACTTAACAAGCTTGTTGAAAGCCCATGCTGTTATGGCTGTTTGTCATGTGCTGTGGTGATGTCAAAGATACATTGTGCCCATTGCATTCCTGCAGTCCATTAAGGAAACTGGTTCTGTGATTGAAGGCACTAGAATAGATTAGATCTCACAGGGTTGGCCTGCTCCGGGTGCCATCTACCAGCCAATGCCACCTGGCTATTACCCGGGGGAGGGCCTTCTCTGTGGCAGCTCCGGCCCTCTGGAATGAACTCCCCGCAGGGATTCGGACCCTCACCTCTCTCCAGGCCTTCCGAAAAGCCGTCAAAACCTGGCTTTGCCGGCAGGCCTGGGGGTGATGAGTTCCCTCCCCTCTCGACATGTATGGCTGTGCGACTGTTGTCTACTTTTATTATTTGTATTTTGTCTTTTTATGTTCCCCTTTTTTTCCCCCCTTGAATTGTTCGCCGCCCTGAGTCCTCCCGGAGAAGGGCGGCATACAAATAATAAAATTCTATTCTATTCTATTCTATTCTATTCTAGAAACCAGGAGATGTGAGTGCTAGCTTGCCTTAGGAACAAAATTAACTAGGTGACCTTAGGCCAATCACTCTTGCTCAGCCCTAAGAAGAAGGCAATGGCAAACCACTTTTGAAAATCTTGCCAAGAAAACTGCCGAGACTGTCAGTCACCAGGAGTCAACAATGACTTGAAAGCATGTGTGTATACATGCACATACACACAAAGACACATACTCGGGAAAATTACTCAATGAAAATAAATTTAATCTGGCACAATTTGTTCTCAGCAAAACTGCTGAATCCCGTTATTACTGCAGTGCTTTCAAGGTATATATTCTGGATTTTCACCATATATTAGGGTTAAACTAACTCTTGCCTACTTTGCTGGAAGCAATTCTCCCCCTCCCCACTTTTCCCCCCAAAGACTGGGAAGTTGGCCCTCTTGATCATTTGTCAGTTATAGAATTTCTCAAAGATAATTTATAGGTTCAGCCAAGCTATCAGACCACAGTATATTAAGGTACAATTCATTTCATCTCGAAGAGTTAAACTCGCAAAATAATTTTAAAGAAGTCTTAGCTTTTTTAAAGTAAAATAGAAATAAAAACATTTTCAGGAAACTGAACTCTCTTGTGCCCTTGATGGGAGAGAAACAAGTTTTCATCCTGCTCTCCCCAGTTTCTTGGTAAAACAGATACAGTTTAAATCTGACTTTCTCTGTCGGTACTCTGCAGGTTGCTTAATTGATCAGGTGACTCTTTTCCACATATCAAAAAAATCAGTTCAGTTTCACATATATAAAAATAAAGTTTGCTCGGAATAATCAAATCCAATTTTCTTCACAGCATAGAACCGTGATGGCAAAGCACGTGTGCCGGAAGTGGCACGCAGAGCCATCTCTTGGCACGCAAGCTGTTGCTCTTCCGGGTTCCGGTGCCCCAGCCAGCTGCTCTTCACACACGCGGGAGCACCAGAAACAGGAAGAGCAGTTGCTTGGCGCACATGGACGTGCTGGGAAGATGATATTCTAGTTTCTAGTGGGTGCATGTCTCCCTGCGTGCCAGAAGACTAAGGGGCTGGTGCGCATGTGTGTGCCAGAAACCGGAAGATCATCTCCCGTGCATGCGCATCAAGCAGCTGCTCTGGTTTATGGCACATGCATGCGCGCTGGGCAGCTGGCTTGCACATGCATACCAGAAGACCAGATAGCCAGTATGCCTGTGTATGCATGCTCCCCTTTCGGCACTCAGTGCCGAAAAGGTTCACCAACACTGGCATAGAAGTATGCTGAGAAAAATCTGGCTGAATACTATAAACAAGAAACTTATGCGGACTCCTCAAACTTTGTTTCTATAATCCAGTACTGTACTGCTTATGAAAGCCAATTAATTGATCATTTTAATCTGGCATAGATTAAATGGTGTGTTTTAAAAATACACCATGTCCTATGCTACTGAGTTCTGGGCTATCTCCAAGGCTGTAACATTCCTGTGTATCGGTGTATAAAAATGATATTTTTAAAAAATTGATTTTTTTAAAATTTAAAACGGATTTTTTTTTTAATTCAAATTGGATTTTAAAAAATTTTATTTTAATAAAATGCTTTTGGAGTAAAAATCTAAAGGTAATTTTCTATTTAAGATACATTAATAATTCAGTTTATTCAGCATGAAATGGAGCTTAGTTAGGTAGCATGATTAGAGGTTGGTTGCTATTGGTTCGCACTGGTTCGAGCAAACCGGTAGTGGTATTTTGGCCTTGGTCACAGAACTGGCAGCAACCCAGGCTGGCCACGCCCCTAAACCGGTTCCCTGGTCGCTGCAGCCATTGCCGGCATGTTTTTTAGTAATTTTTTCATGTTCTGCACATGCGCAGAACAATTCACAGTCAACTGCGCACAGCGAGCCGGCAGCAACCCACCCCTGAGCATAAGGCTGTATATTCTGCAATATTTATATTTTTGGTAAACTCATTCAATAAATCTAATAAATGCAAGCTAAATATGAAACCTTCATTTTGTTTGCAAATAATAATATTAAAGATTCTAACTATCCACAATAATGAGTCCTTACATTTAAAGTGCACCTGTCATTTCAGTTCCATCAGGCAGCGCATGTTAGCGGGTATCCACTCACCTGCTGCCTGCCACATCCCTCACCTTTTTGTGTCACTGCCGTATCACTAGCCATCCCATTTAAGTGAATGGGACTGTCAGTGAGTCAACAGCAGGTCAAAAGAAGAGCTACTGTGGGGCAGAGATAACAGTTGCTCTTTAAAAATTAGGATTTAAATCGACTTGATTTAAATGAAGCCTTTTTACTAGTGATTTAAATTGTGATTTAAATCGACTTGATTTAAATCAAATCCACTCTGCTGTGTATTATATAAATAAAAATTGAACAGGCTGAGTTCAGGCTTCAAAATGTGTTTTAAAAATGGGGTAATATCTTATTAAAACTTTAAATCCCTTCTCTAGGAATTTTTTCATCATGAATTTCATTTTTTATAACAAAATTTGCACATTCTATTGATTTACATGTCTAATGAACATAAACTGTACACAAATAATATGGTGTTTTATTACACAATGGTTCATGTTGCAGCCACCATATATGGATAAGTCAGCTCTATTTCCACCTATAGGTGACATTAATACAGGTAGTCCTCAATTTACAACCACAATTGAACCCAAAATGTCTGTTGCTAAATGAGACATTTGTTTAGTGAGTTTTGTCCCATTTTACAAACTTTCTTGCAACTGTTAAGTGAATTATTTAGGTGTATCTGGCTTCCTCATTAACTTTGCTTGTCAGAAGGAGGCAGAAGGTAAACAGGGCACTGCAACTGTCATAAACGTGGGTCAGTTGCCAAACATCTATACTTGGATCACATGACCAAGGGGATGCTACAACAGTTGTAAGTGTGGGTCATAAGTCACTTTTTCAGTGCCGTTGTAACTTTGAATGGTCACTAAATGAACTGTTGTAAATTGTGGATTATCTTTAATGTTAACTACGCCAAGAATGATGTTAGATGATCTTGGCTATGTTACCGTTAAGCTCTGGCAGACAATTACTGTTGTCTGCCAGAGCTAGTTCTAGTATCAAAAGTCAAGATGGCTTTCATTGCTACAGTATTTGAGGTTTTAGGCATTGTTTTAGACGTAGACTAGAATATTGTTTTAATCTTCAATCTACGACATTATTCATGGGTAACTGGAAAAATAGAGATATTTTCTTAATATGATCAGGTGGTGGTAAAATAGATTTAAAGAAAATGAAAATTACTTCAAGTATGGTAATAATTTGAATGTTGATAGGTCATTTAAAGTTTGCAGGTTTGTTCCATGACATATATTCCCGGTTGATTGGAACAAACTTGCAAACAGCCAAACTTTGGTATGTTTCTCTTCTCATACTTTTCCAAGTTCTGATTTATGGCAGTTGGTTAATTAAAACTTCCCGCACAGGCAAGATTGGGTTATCAGTTATCAGTGAGAAAATAGTGCTTTTTTGTTGATTTTTCTCCCTTGTTGCATTTCACCTCTCATTAATTGGAGTTGCTTAAGATATATTAGTTGGAAGAAATTCGGACGAAGTAAATCACCTTGGAATGTTTGGTTTCTATTTCAAATCCAAAACCAAATTTAGAGTTTGTATTTGAGTGGGTTTGTCACTTCTCTGCTTTCTCCCTTTCTGTCCGAATTGTTTCAAACAGATGGCTTTTTTGGAGGGTAGTGTTTCAACCCTCCATTTTCCCTTTCTTTTGCCAAAATCCAGACCTGTCTATTAATATTATTTGTACTCTCAAGATCTTAGTGGGGAGACACAATGAAGGGGCAGAAACACTGGGAAATAAAAAGCAGACAAAAAACTATATAGGGTTTGGCAGTGGTATAGGGAAAATTGTAAAGGAGGGATCTCTCTCAACTAAAGGGAATAAAAAGCAGACAAAAGATGTTTCGGAGGTTGACAGTGGCATAAGGAAAATTGAAATAGGAGGTTATGTCCCAATGAAGAGAAATATAAAATATTTATTTGATGGTGGAGTGGGGAAAATTGAAGAGGGTGGAGGTGTCAAAACAAAGAAAAGCGAGAAGGCAGGAACAGAGAAATGGGACAAAAGACTTACTGAGATTCTTTGCCCTTTTTATGATTTATGGCAGTGGGTTAAATGAATCTTCTTACCAGTCTTTCATCTCGTCCTCACACTCCTGTTCAGTTGCTTTGGCTGGAAGCCAGCTTCTTGTGCAGCCACGTTGCCATGCTGCTGGGCAAATCTCCGACGAGGGACCTGTTGCCTCCCCCTGGTATGATGAGACGCTGCCCCTTCTTCGCCCCCCACCCTCCAGGGGTGTTCTGAACCAATGCCCATTTCCTCCCAATCAGCTGGGACTTACTTCCTGACCTATATTCCAGCTCTGTTATTCATTATTACACTATAGGTAGTCCTCAAGTTATGACCACAACTGAACCCAAAATTTATGTTGCTAAGTGAAATGTTAAGTGAGTTTTGTCCCATTTTACGATTTTTCCTGCCACATTTGTTAAGTGAATCATTGCATTTGTTAAGTTAGTAACATGGTTGTTACTTCATGGTATTGGATCTGGGTACTTGAGAGACCGCCTGCTGCCAATTACCTCCCACAGACTCATTAGATCTCACAGGGTTGGCCTCCTCCGGGTTCCATCTACTAGCCAATGCCATCTGGCTATTACCCGGGGGAGGGCCTTCTCTGTGGCAGCTCCGGCCCTCTGGAACGAACTCCCCGCAGGGATTCGGACCCTCACCTCTCTCCAGGCCTTCCGAAAAGCCGTCAAAACCTGGCTTTGCCGGCAGGCCTGGGGGTGATGAGTTCCCTCCCCTCTCGACTTGTATGGTTGTGTGACTCTTGCTTATTTTAATTATCTGTAGTTCGTTTTATGTTCCCCTTTTTCCCCTTTTGAATTGTTCGCCGCTCTGAGTCCTCTCGGAGAAGGGCGGCATACAAATAATAAAATTCAATTCAATTCAATTCTAAATAAATGTGGATTCCCCATTGACTTTGCTTGTCAGACAGTCTCAAAGCTGACCCCGTGACCCCAGTCACTATCACCTTCATAAATATGAACCCAGTTGCAAAGCATCTGAAATTTGATCATGTGACCCTGGGGAGGCTGCTGCAGCAGTCATAAGTGTGAAAAGTGGTCATAGGTCACTTTTTTCAGTGCCTCTCAACCAGGGGTGGGTTGCTACCAGCATTACTGCCGGTTCAGTGTGCAAACAATTTTGCTCACTTCACTCGCACGCACACCAAACGAGTGCTCCGCGCGTGTGCGCATTTGCACCAAAAAGGTCTGCGCTTGTGCACATTAGAAAAGGGAAAAATACATTTTTTCAATAATTGTTTTGCGCATGTGCAGAACTGAAAATCAAGATGGCGCCAGTAATGATAGAACCAGTTTGGGGGCGTGGCAGGCCGAATTATTACCTACTCGGCCAAATCTGCCTGAACTGGTAGAAACCCACCTCTGCTCTCAACAGTTACTAAATGGACTGTTGTAAGTTGAGGACTACCTGTCAGCACCTCTTCATTGAATAATTAGGAAAGAAAACCACGAGAGTCCATTGATAGAAATCAAGTGTACTTTTACTAATTATAAATGATTAGAAGCGTAGCAAAGCGAAGACTGATTATTTAGGCGCGAAAGCGAGTGATATATAAAATAACCCATTCCCCACCCCTTGGCATCCCAGTTGCAATCCAATCATAATTCTCCCAAGTGTCAGGTGTGAGATAACTTTGAAAGGCATCACCAAGATGGAATGTCGGGAACCTCCTCCGCATGCGCAATCCGACAGGCAGCAGAACTCCAGAATCTTCCTCCAGCACAATTAGTAAACCCCTCCCAAATACCATGCCCTTCCTCCCCGTTTCAATGGCAGCCGAAGCAGCAGCAAAGCAGAGGCTGACACTACCTGTATACATCTACTTCCCTGCATGTACTAATCAACTACACATCGTAAGTTCAAATTGGCTTTGTTGATATCGGTTATAATCTTCCTCATCTTAGTTCCCCAGGCATATAAGTATTTTTTCATTCCATTTCTTAAATGAGGTTCTTGTCATTTACTCCTTACGTTTTAATTTACACTGTTTTATACAGCACAGTTGGCACTAGATCAACCGAGATAGACATTTGTCTCTTTCATTCTTCATGATTGGCTCAATGAAGGTTTTCCCATAATGCTTTTTTGTAAGATGGAGTCAATTGCCGTTGAAGTTGTGCCTCTTGTACTTCTTCCTGCTTAACAATAAGAACAGGAATGGTCAGTCTGGGCACACATTAGCCAAAATGTCACTTGTGCAACCAGAGCCCAGCATGCTCGTAGTTTCATGCTAGGTTAAATTTTAACAATAGCAAATTTTATCATAAACTAGGTTATCAGAGTTTATTGTTTGGTGGAAGGTTTCAGTTAAAAATCCACATCCCGAGTAATAGATAATTTTAATATTTTTAATTACTAGACCCTTCAAATCTTAGCATCACTCAGTTGAGGTGGCGCAGTGGTTAAATGCAGCACTGCAGGCTACTTCAGCTGACTGCAGTTCTGCAGTTCGGCGGTTCAAATCTCAGGGTTGACTCAGCCTTCCATCCTTCCGAGGTGGGTGAAATGAGGACCCGGATTGTTGTTGGGGGCGATATGCTGACTCTGTAAACCGCTTAGAGAGGGCTGAAAGCCCTATGAAGCGGTATATAAGTCTAACTGCTATTGCTATTGCTAGTTGATATTTTGTTGCAATTTGTTTGG
The DNA here is from genome assembly GCF_009769535.1 of Thamnophis elegans. Classification (NCBI taxonomy): domain Eukaryota; kingdom Metazoa; phylum Chordata; class Lepidosauria; order Squamata; family Natricidae; genus Thamnophis; species Thamnophis elegans. The sequence goes on along the minus strand of NC_045541.1, from coordinate 4,057,480 downwards.
CAAAAACCTTTTGCCACAATTATTGTTTCATAATTTATTTTTATGCTATTTCTATAATTTATGCCAGTTCTTATCTTTGATAAAACATGTAACGTAGGAAAATATTCTTAAGCAAGAATAGAAAAATCATCAGAGACATCTTCTGAAAATAAAAAGTTACTCTCCCTTCTTCTCACTTTGCATCATATCTTACTTCCTCAGTAGGTCCTCTAATCTTCCAAGGAGTCTGTTTGAGAGGATTGGGAGATTGCCAAGGGAGGAGCAGTACAAGGGAGCCAAGTTCTGCCAATTACTTTGTATAAAGTTTTCTGTAGGAAATAAATGCAGTTGATTTTACTTGAAATTACTCCTGAATAAATGCAAAGTTGTGTATTATTTTTGTAGTGTTAAATCTAATTGTGTGCAGAACTGCATAATTAATTTATTATAAAAAGCAGTCCTCACTTAACCACAACTGGGACTGGAATCTTGGTCATTAAGTGAAACGTGACTATTTGTTCAATTACTACAGTGGTTCCCAAACTTGGCAACTTTAAGACTTGTGGACTTCAACTCTGCTGGCTGAAGAATTCTGGGAGTTGAAGTCCACAAGTCTTAAAGTTGCCAAGTTTGGGAACCACTGAATTACTGCATTCCAGGCGGTGGTCTTTCAGTGGTTGCATGGTTCATTAAGCAGACTGTAATCCCAGGATGCCTATGGCAGAGGGAGGTTTTAGGGCGCTCAGGAGCTAAAATTCTTTCCACTGAAATCCTGAGGGAGAGACACTCATGTGCAGCCAGTGCCAAGTCCGCTCCCCCATCACCCAGTTTTCTTTATGTAACTGTGCTGCCTTACTGCTCGAGCTGAAACAATTGCTTGGATTTTGTCTCCCTCTCATCTCTACTGGTGGGTTGAAAAAACTGCCTATCAAAGGATATCAGCTCTTTTCCATCACAGGTTTAGGTTTAGGTTTATTAGATTTATATACCGCCCTTCTCCCAAGGACTCGGGGCGGCGTACAACATTAAAAGAAGCACATAATACAAAAGTTTTTAAAAAATTAAATAGAATATCCCAAACCCAATTAAAATTGACAATAGCAATAGCAATAGCAGTTAGACTTATATACCGCTTCATAGGGCTTTCGGCCCTCTCTAAGCGGATTACAGAGTCAGCATATTGCCCCCAACAACAATCCGGGTCCTCATTTCACCCACCTCGGAAGGATGGAAGGCTGAGTCAACCCTGAGCAGGTGAGATTTGAACCGCTGAACTGCAGATAACAGCTGAATGTCAATGACATTTTTTTTAAAAAATTCAAATTAAAATTAACAGTGATCAATAATTTGCTTTGTTTTGTTCAGGCCAGGCTGGCTTGCTGGAAAGGCCAACTTTTTAGGGCGCGTCGGAAGTACCGGAGGTCGGGGATTATACGAAGCTCCGGGGGCAGCTCATTCCGGAGGGAAGGCGCTCCCACAGAGAAGGCTCTCCCCCCTGGGGGTCACTGGCCGACACTATCTGGCCGACGGCACCCTGAGGAGGCCAACTCTGTGGGATCGCACTGGAGGGTGGGAGGCTACCGGTGTCAGTAGGTGGTCTCGCAGGTATCCTGGGCCTAAGCCATGGAGCGCTTTAAAGGTCATAATTAGTACCTTGAATCGCACAGAAGGAAATTCTTTCCATGGGGTGCAGAAACCGAGCTTAAATCATTCAAAAGAGTATCATTTCCGTTCCACGTGTCAAAAGGAATGTTTTCGGTGGGGTGCAGGAATGGAGTCTGATCTTTAGGGGTTTGGTTTCTTCACCCCACTGAATGAGTGCTTCCCTCAGCCAGCCTCCATAGACCAAAGATAGTCCTCTAGACAAGTGGTAGAGAAGATTGTAAATGGCTATCACATGATTGCAAACCGCTTACCATCTTAAGAGTGAACAGGTTGCTAAGCACTCAGATCACAATCATGTAATTTGGGGAGAAAGGTGGTGCAACCTTTTACGATGGCCTATAAAGCATCCTTTCCTAGACCATCATAAGTTTGAACATCATTAAACAATCAGTCATAAATTCAAGAGTATTTCTATGTAAATGAAGTTCTAAAATAACATAAAATAACTAATAAATATCTGTTTATTGTTTTTATAATAAATATTCTTCATTTGTTACTTGGGAATGATGATGATCATGATAATTACAGATAACTAAATGACCATGGAATCTGGTGCAGAGAACCAACAGAGTGGAGATGCAGCTGTTACAGAGGCAGAAAATCAACAGATGACTGTTCAGGCACAACCACAAATTGCAACATTGGCCCAGGTACAGATTTGTACAGATTGATTTATTTTCCATCTGTGGGATCTGCAACATTTTGGGTTTGATGAACAAATTGGAAATGTTGAGATATTTTTGTGGCATTTTCAAAGGAGTCGAGTGGTGGGGCAACCGTTTACAAAATTACTGCCATAATGAAATGACACATTTTAAAGCACTAAAGTAATTTTAAATACATTTTATATATCTTTTTTAGAATCAGTGGGAAATAGTATCAGCTGTTCATTTTAAAAAAATACTTTAAACAATTTACAGTAATAAGACAATTGAAGAATTTAAAACTCTTAAAATAAGAAAAGTCCCTATTTGGTTGTTTTGGGAAAAGACTTAAGGATATTTTAAGCTTAAAATGTCCAATATGGCTGCATAAATCTGAGAATGTTTTAACTTGTAATGTTCTATGCATCTGTGTGAAACATGAATGTACCAAAATACAATCTGCCAATCTAGGTAGTCCCTACATAGGTTTTTTTTTTCCTTTTCCAGCTACGTAGGCATATTTCAGATTAAAACTGTCACCATTTTATGGGTTTTATTTGATGCCAAGAGGTAGTTTTGGAAATAAAAGTAAGCATGGAGGCTGGCAATTTGCTTTACAGGATACCTGTATTTAAAAAGTCAGGTACAATAAGAAATCTGCTAGTTGCCGTGTAGTTGCCCACACTGTAGATTCAAGAAGTAGCCTTAGTAGCTATTAAGTTAATTTTGTGGTCAAATGATTGTCCAATTAAATTTTGTGACAAACCTCACATAAGCAAAAAAACAACAACACCTTTTTAAAAAAAATATTTAGAATTGTAATACTGTATTTTATTTGAAACAAATAAGGGCTTTTAAAATCCCATTAATTGCAGTAAGTCAAACAGCATTACAGAATACTGTGAGTAGACCAAAAATAATTGTTCTCTTAATAGATGTATCAACCAGAACAATATTTACCTATATAAATTTGCTAATATAAATGATGTAAGTGGTAACAGATTGGACTAGCAAGGGACAGAAGGAAAATTTAGAGTGGGAAAATGCAGAGAGTATTATATACAGCTGCTAGAATTACTATACCTTCTGTTAGAGAAATAAACTGATTCCAATAATCATTACTACCATATTTCTCCAAAAATAAGACCCGGTCCTTTTTCCCCCCCTCCAAAAGAGGCATTAGGTCTTATTTTTCAGGGGATGTCTTCCACTCTCTCACTTCACGGTAACGGCTCCAACAGCCCTGCCCAGCAGGAGCCGCTGCCAGCCCACTTCTGTGGCGTTTTAACGCTGCTCACGCAGCGCCCCCCCCCCCCAACCTCCATTTTACCGTCAGGCCTTCAGGAAAGGCCTCTGCGGCCAAGAAACGACTTTCGGATTGATGCACACAGTGCCCCCCACCCCCCGGCCTCTGTTTTGCTGGTGAATTTTGAACTTAGCCATATATTGTTGGTAGAAGCAAGGGTTGGTGTAAGACAGTTGATGAGAACTGTGGCAAGGCACACAAGAGCCATTTAGGAATTGCAAATAGTCTGCCAACTGGTGGGGGGTCTCCTGTCCTTACGCTGACATTAAATGTTTTTAAAATAATGTGTCGCTCTCTTTCCTTAGGTATCCATGCCTGCAGCTCACGCAACATCTTCCGCTCCCACTGTGACTTTAGTGCAATTGCCTAACGGACAGACAGTTCAAGTCCATGGCGTCATTCAAGCTGCACAGCCATCAGTTATTCAGTCTCCACAAGTCCAGACAGTTCAGGTAAATTTTAAATTGCTGCATATTGAGCTACATTTGGTGGTATCTACCTCTGAGGCACCCATTTAATTTTATGAATGTGAGTTCTAAACAATGCCTTAAGGTGCTCCTCTGTTATTATTCCACAGATAATCCCTACCGCTTATGTTTAATTACTGTTCTTAAATTCTTAAATTTGAACTGTGATTTCCCTAGTATAAGAATATATACTGTACACACTGAGGGTAAAAAGCTACTTCAGAAGGTGCTCAGATGGGACTTGGAAGCTTCATCGCTAAAATGGTTTCCCTCTGTCAAAGTTTATCTCAACAAAGTTTTCTCTCTGATTCGTGTTTAATAAACTAAGAACAAGGTTGTGTCACATCTTCATTTTATACCCAAAACGTTCACTGGAGGAAATAACAGGTTGAAAATAGTAATGATAGAATATGAAGTCCATTAAAAGAAGGTAGTCCTTGAGTTACTAATGTAATAGAACCTGCCCGTTCCATTTGTAACCCAAGGATTTATGGGAGTGAATCTCGTTCTTTCAACGCAATCATTCCCTCCTAATCAAATGCGAGGCTCGTTACGTGCACATGAGGTATTTCAGGGTGGGGGAGGCAATGGGGGTGCGGGGATAGTAGTAGAACAGGCCACCTGCTTCAGACCTCCCAAGGCCTCCCCTGATCCACTGAAATACCTCATGCTTCCCACAATTGCTTCTCCACCCCCATCCCATCCTGCCATGTCGGGTCACTTACCTTGTGAAAATCTCGCTCCTCTCCAGTGTCTCTGTTCTTTGCCTGCTCCCAGTGAGTGGCGAGAGCAGGATGAGCGTGCCCTGCCTCATTGAGTCTCCTTCAAAGACTTCCAGGCTCCGTGCGTAAAAGTGTTTGCCCAAAGTGAGGCTTTGGGGCAGCAAACTCACGTTGCTCCAAGTCCCTCGTTAGCTTGCAACCACTTTTCCCGTGGGATGTCAGGCACCCATTCTCTGCAAAGGCAGATGGGTGCCTGAACTCGCATGAGACCAGGCACCCCAGAAGTTTCCAGTATTCATCTGGGCGAAAGGTGTTTGAACGATCCTGGGAGGATTGGAAACGGAGTGAAAAGCTCCCATTTTCAAGCAGTTAGATATACTGTGCTTTGTTTTAACTGATACATACTCAAAAAGATGTTTATTTCTTTATTTAAATAAAGATCACTGTTTTTCCATTTTACTTTTTGTGTTCCTTAATTTTTCTTAAACTTTCATTAATTTAAATAAATAATGATATCCTGCTTACTACGCAATCTCTGTTTTCCTAATCCTGCCAACATTCATATAATAAAGATGATTTTATGATTTTCAAATAATGTTTAATGTTAATAATGTTTAAAATCATAAAATTACTATGCTCTTATATCTAGATCTCCACTATTGCAGAAAGTGAAGATTCACAGGAATCTGTGGACAGTGCCACTGACACCCAGAAACGAAGGGAAATTCTTTCTAGGCGACCTTCCTACAGGTATGAATGTAATATTGTAATGCCTGCATTCAGTCGGTCAACACATGAAAAATTTGCTAGTTGTTCCATCCTATTAGAATATAGTAGCAGGAAAATCTGGAGTATGTATCATGATTGGGCAGCAAGTGTTAACCGTTATTTGCTGTATTATTTCGAGCACACTGTTTGTAAATGAAAGTTCCACAATTGTTTTTATTGAGAACCAGTGATTACCAAAGAATCAGATTACTGAAGCCAGTTGTGTAAGAAATATTGTTTATTTTAACTGATGAATACCCAGAAGAGATACTATATGCTTTCTCAGTTTACATCAGATTTTCCTTATGCTTTTTTAGAATGCAGGCATACTAACATCAGATGGGTTGCTTTTCATCTCATTGTAATAATAATTCAGTCAAATATTTTAATTGCTGTGAAGTGGAATGGAAGAAGGGAGCCCAAGTGTGTTGATTCTCCATTGAATTCCTGGAACATTTAAACTTTCACAAGTAACAGGAAGTAAGAGTTAGATCTGAGGAAGCTTAGGATTCAGTCTAAGCTTGTGTTCTGCCAGCAAGTGCCAGTTTCCCCACCACCACCTCACTAGCAAATTTGTATCAATAGCTGGAAAATGCTATTCTGTCTCCAAATTCTATTCTTTAGACAACATAAAATAGCAATAGCAATAGCAGTTAGACTTATATACCGCTTCATAGGGCTTTCAGCCCTCTCTAAGCGGTTTACAGAGTCAGCATATCGCCCCCACAGTCTGGGTCCTCATTTCACTCACCTCGGAAGGATGGAAGGCTGAGGCGGTGAGATTAGAACCGCTGAACTGCAGATAACAGTCAGCTGAAGTGGCCTGCAGTACTGCACCCTAACCACTGCGCCACCTCGGCTCTCAACTTCTTAACTCTCTTAATTACTTGCTTGCAGCTCTGATTAATCTTACTTGTCTTTGTCTTTACCACTCTCGTATTTTAACCACTTTCACTGGAAATCTTGTAGCTCCATAGTCATTTTAACTTTGGTATCATAGTTTCATAGTTTATTGCCTTCAATTTTTACTTCCTAACCTGCTTACTTAAAGTCATATTCTTAGTACTTATTACCAGTTCAGTAAGTATTTCTCTAATGAAATCTTATGACTTGGCAATATATATATATAATTATGGTTCATTGCACAATCAACCAGATATTCAGACTGGATTTGCCATTTTTATCCAGCTATTCTGTTCTTTCCAAGGAGTGGGATAGGCAGATGTTGATGTTTATGGTGAGTGCTCAAGGTATTGTCGCAGGTTGGAATACTTTTTTTAAAGAAAGTTTTTATTGTTAGACAAGCATAGACAAAACATAAAACATAAAGCCATCTTCAATTACATACAGTGTGTCAATTGGTTACAAGGTTTTTGTGCATCTTTTCCATAGTCATCACTTACAATTTATATAAAATATCATATTATCAAATCAAATATATTTGTATACATTATTATCGTACCTCATTCATTTGACTATCACTATTATTCCTTCATTTTAAATGAGATATTCTAGGTATTGGGTTCATTTATATTATAACAATTCATTACATCATCTTAAATTTATCCAATAATAATATATCTTTATGTTATATTTTGTATCATTCTATTTTTCTTGTATTTATAACATTCTCTAACATTTTTCATTTCCATGTTTTTTTGAATCTAACCACTGATAAAATAGATCCCATATCTTATAAAATTGTTTATCTTCCTGTTATCTAATTTCAAATGTCAATTTACTCATTTCAGCACATTCCATTATTTTGTGAATAATTTCCTCCTGCATTGGTATTTTCTCATTTTTCCATTTTTTAGCAAATATAATTCTAGCTGCTGTTAACACATTTACAATCAAATATTTCAATTCTCTATTGTATGTTTCCAGTATGATTCCCAATAAAAAGATCTCTGTTTTAAAGTCTATATGTTTTTGTATCATTTTTTCCAACCAAGTGCGGATTTTAGTCCAATATCTTTTAGCTTCTATGCACATCCACCACATATGGTAATATGAACCCAGTATCTGATGACATTTCCAACACTTTTCCGATTTATTCTTGAACATTCTTGCTATTCTTGGTGGGGATAGGTGCCACCTGTAGAACATCTTATACAAATTTTCTTTATATGTTGTTGACATTGTCATTTTATAATTTTGAGACCACAATTTCTGCCAATTCTCTAAGTCAATCCCACATCCAAAGTTTTTCCCCCAAGCAATCATGGATTCTTTAACTTGTTCTTCTTCTAACTTAACCTCTAATAAGTATCCATACAGTTTTTTAATCACCTTTTCATCAGTACCTATCAAAATTATATTTAACTCAGTCATTCTCCCAGTAGGTGGAGACATCATCCAGACATGGGTATTCCAGCCAGTATCCAATAGGACTGGGTCTACCAAATTGACAAGTCCCGCCCTCTGTGCTAGCCTTTCCAGCTTAGACTCAGTCTGTTTCCTTCCATTTTAAGATCTTTATCATATCTAGAATGTATTTGCGCATATGAAAACCAGTTCATCTTTATACCCTGCTGTTCCAGTTCTTGCATAGATTTAAGTTCACCCTTTGCATTCAATATTTCACCATATCTAACTGTTTTGTTCCTTTTTGTATGTTATTGGATATGAAAATGCTTCAATAGTTGATAACTAGACTGGAATTTTTAGATAATGCTGCCTTTTAATCTTCTCCCAATTTAATAGCAAAGCCTCGTGTATGTAATGTCTTCTAAAATACCCCTGTGTTTTTCTTCCCTTATACCATAAGAAAGTGTGCCATCCCAACAGCAAATCATGCCCTTCTACAGTCAATAATCTAGAATTTCTTAATGTTATCCATTCCTTAACCCATATCAAATTTGTTGTCTGATAATATAACTCCCAGTTAGGTAGACCAAATCCTCCTCTTGTTCTAGCATTTTGTAACAATTCTAATTTTATTCTCGCTTTCTTTCCCTGCCAAATATACTTCAACACTATTTTATTTAAATCGTCAAAATAATCTTTCCCTAATCTAATTGGAATTGTCTGGAACAAATATAAAATTCTGGATAGTATATTCATACTAAGGGGAAAGTAGGGGGAAAGAAGTCTTAAACAGTAAAAATTATTATGCAAATATTTAAGAAAGAAAAGGGAAAAAAATAAGTCCAGTTTAAAAAGTAATAGACGTTTGCAGAAATCCAGCCAAATTCCAACAATAAAAAGGAAGGGAAAAAAACTCAACTTGACTCTGGCTTAATCTCTTTGCTTAGCCTCTTCAGTCTTCAATTTTAATTTAACTTTTAATATTTTACGGTGTTCTCTCAAATAATAATGATGAAAAGTCCTCTCACCATATCGACACACTTTCTCTCCTGCTCTTTCTTCCGTACCAGAGCTTTCCCCAACTTCAGCTTTGATGGCTGCCTTGTAGCCACCAGAAAAAAAAGTCTTCTCCTGGATCAACCAGGGACTTTGCGATGTCCCTGGGATCAGCAGGATGTCCCCTTCTCTGTCACCGTCTCTATGGAACGGTTTGGGTCCAAAAGGACCGTCCAGCAGCAGAGATATCGACTGCAATCTTGGAGCTGCAAGATCGCACGTCGTATCGCCGTGACGTGAGAACCGCCTCCCCAGGTTGGAATATTTTTTTGAGTAAAGCTGCTTTTTGCAATTGACTGATGGTGAATTTGTCAATATAGATGGTATTCAAGTGGTGCTCCAGTTGTTTTGGGATTGCACCCCAAGGGCCTATTACTGTTGGTATTACTTTTTCTTTTGCTATAAACATTCTATTTTTATTTGCAGGTCTTTGTATTTTGTTATCTTTTCCATTTTCTTCTCCTCTATTTCACTGTCTCCAGATCACTGCCACATCCACTTTCTAGACTTTTTGTCTTTCTTATTGACAGCTATTAAATTAATAAATCAATTAATAAATTCAGTTCAGCTTTTGTTTTACCAAACAGCTTCAAATCATCCATGTACACCAAGTGTGAAATTTTCAGTCCTTTCTTTGCAAGTTCCTATCCACAGTTCATCTTCTTCAAAATGATTGTCAGTGGTAGCATTGAGAGTATAAAAAGTAGGGGTGAAAGGGAATCGCCCTGGAAAATGCCTTGTTTAATTTCAACTTCACCCAGTACTTCTTCATTAGCTATAAGCTTCGTTTTCCAGAGGTTCATTGAAGTTTCCATGAATTTTTGTATGTCGCTGCTGATGCCAAAGATTTTCAGGCATTTCTTGATCCAGCTATGGGGAACTGAATCAAATGCTTTCTTATAGTGGGCCCACCACAGGTGCCTCCCAACATGAGTGATGTCATGCTGACTATGCCCACCCCAGCCCTCCAAGGTCAAACACAATCCTGATTTGGCCCTCGATGAAATTGAGTTTGACACCCCTGATCTAGTAGAATCTAACAAAACTTTAGTATGATTCATTTTAAGATATAATGCAGTATTCTGGTTAGTCTGCCCCAGTAATAGACAGTAATACAGAATTCAGTAATACGGAATTGTGAGAAGTACAAAATAAAAGTATATAAGTACTAAAAAGGTGGGATAAGAGGAGAGAAGTACAGTAAAAATTGCTCTGAGTAGTTGATTTGGAGGACAAAAGAAACACTCTTTTAGTTTATCATAGTGCGTAATATGTTTTTAAATTTCAGTGCTATTAACAACTCATGGATAAGAGGACAGGTATATTATAGATTATTATGTTTGATTCAGAGGCAGCATATGTCTGAATTCTTGTAAGAGCAGAAGTACGATTGCTTTCATGCTAAACTTCCAAGAAAGGTTGGATTCATAATAGCAATAGCAGTTAGACTTATATACCGCTTCATAGGGCTTTCAGCCCTCTCTAAGCGGTTTACAGAGTCAGCATATTGCCCCCAACAATCCGGGTCCTCATTTCACCCACCTCGGAAGGATGGAAGGCTGAGTCAACCCTGAGCCGGTGAGATTTGAACCGCCGAGCTGCAGAGCTGCAGTCAGCTGAAGTAGCCTACAGTGCTGCATTTAACCACTGCGCCACCTCGGCTCTCAGGTTTCTTTACAAGTCTTCTCTTATATGTATTGTAAGATTACTATAAAGCTGGTAGTTACTGGATTGGTTAATATTTCTCCAACATTATTTCTTTTTAGGAAAATATTGAATGATTTGTCCTCAGATGCCCCAGGAGTGCCAAGGATTGAAGAAGAAAAATCTGAAGAGGAAGCAACAGCACCTGCTATTACTACTGTCACCGTGCCAACTCCAATTTATCAAACAAGCAGTGGGCAATACAGTAGGTGATCTCTGTTTCTTATACAATAGCAGGAAACAAAAAGTCTATAACAGTGTTTCTCAACCTTGACAACTTGAAGTCCTGTGGACTTCAACTCCCAGAATTCCCCAGCCAGCATAGCTGGCTGGGGGATTCTGGGAGTTGAAGTCCACAGGACTTCAAGTTGCCAAGGTTGAGAAACACTGGTCTATAAAGTCTTAATTAAACATCAAAAATGCACCTAGTATCCAAATTATAATTTCCCCTCTGAAAAATGTTGGGAGCTCCATATTTGTCGCTTTTGGATTTTGAAATTGTGTCCCATCTGATAACAATACATGACAAGATACCAAAGGATTATGAGAACCTAAGAAAAATGTTTGTGCAGTCGTGCTGTTACTTAACGATATACCCAGTGATTGCTGGCAAAGCAAAACATTTGTCATTAAACGAACCGTTAGCATACAAATGTGGCACATCAACAAAGGAGCAGGGCGAATGAAACTTAGTTACATACAGGTATTTTGTTTCTGATTAAAGATAAGTTGGAAAATTAACGTGCTTGTGCCTTCTAGTGCCCTTCTTAATGCTATGGATATAGTTCAGTCCCATTACTTTCCCAACAGGTATTTCACTGCCCACTTTACTGTAAAGGATAGAATAATCTTCACCTATCCACATACAACCTTGGCTTTAAGGACCAATTTACACCATCAGTTGAAGTGACAAATTCCCAGGCAGTAAAATGTTGCATTTCATTCATATTGAGAATTATTACAAATACATAATTCTTTGCTCACAATAGTTACTGCATGAAAGCATGATTCGTGTTCTAGTCTATCTCATGACAGAAGCATTGCCATGTGAAATCACCTTTACATATTCAGTGATCAAGGCTGGGAGGGTGGATGAAGGACATAGAGTTTATGATTATTATTTGCTCTGGTCCCCAGTGTGGTCCTGATTTTCTTTTAGGGACTGGTGTTGCTGATATCCACCATCAATATGGCAATGCTGTGCATGCAGGTATTGTCTGCATGAATGTGGTGTGTGTGTGTGTGTGTGTGTGTGTGTGTGTGTGTGTGGTAGAGCTGAGGAATTGATGCTGGCAGCATTGGATGAGGGACCATGCGTGTATGGTATTCTTGTTGCAGTATGAGTGAGGTGTAGCAGACTGAGGAGCTTCGTAAAAGTGGATACGGAAATAAGTACAGAAAAAATTAAGAACAGTAATTGTATGTGAAGAGCAAGAGAAACTAACACAGAGGCAGCAGAGCAGAGCGACTGATGAAGGATGAAACTGATAAAAGGATGTAAGAAGAACAAAATATATAAGATAGAGGGGAAATCATTGTTTATTTATTTTATTGATTAGCATCCTATCTTTGTTTTTTGTACAAATAACTCAAGATGACAAAAATAATCAACACATCTTCCCCCTTCTGTTTTTCTCCCAACAGCAATCCTGCGAGAGCGGTTGGGCTGAGAGAGTAACTGAGCCAAAGTCACCCTAGTGCAGTGTTTCTCAACCTTGGCAACTTGAAGATGTCCGGACTTCAACTCCCAGAATTCCCCAGCCAGCATTCGCTGGCTGGGGAATTCTGGGAGTTGAAGTCCGGACATCTTCAAGTTGCCAAGGTTGAGAAACACTGTCCTAGTGGCTTTCATAGCTAAGATAGGAATCGAAACTCGGTGATAGGAATCACCGAACTCTCCCACTCTCTAGCCTGGTGCCTTAACTATCAGACCATTGGAATGAATATAGAGTTCGGTTATCAGAAACAAATGGCTAATTTTTACTATTTTCATTAATCATCAGCAAAAAAATTACCACCAGGTTTTTTTTAACAAATTACATATACTTTTCATTACCAAAAAACCAAGGAGTCACACAATAAATGCATATTGTTATTAAATTGTAGCATCTGGATTGATAGATTGATTGAATTACAAAACAAATTGTAATCTTTAAAAAAAAAAAATCACATCTTGCAAAATGCGTATAATAAATTACACCTTCCTACATGGTGAACAAAATTCAATATCTCTTCAGAAGTACATGAGTACATTCTTTTAATCATTTCGGGGGGTGGGGAATGCTTCAGCTGTCCTGCCATAACAGGTTTAAGAAAAACATACCATTGACAGAATAGTTTTCAGCATTGCCTCGTGTGGTGATTTATCTATCACTTACCGAAATTGCTGCATCAAGATCACATCTGTATTAATAGTTGTAATGAATAAAATATATTCAGAGTCATAATGTAATCACAGGAAACATCACAAAATTAAATGTTTTAAACAACCTTATTTTCGAGCCGAGGTGGCGCAGTGGTTAAATGCAGCACTGCAGGCTACTTCAGCTGACTGCAGTTCTGCAGTTCGGCTGTTCAAATCTCACCGGCTCAGGGTTGACTCAGCCTTCCATCCTTCTGAGGTGGGTGAAATGAGGACCCGGATTGTTGTTGGGGGCAATATGCTGACTCTGTAAAACCGCTTAGAGAGGGCTGAAAGCCCTATGAAGCGGTATATAAGTCTAACTGCTATTGCTATTTTCAGATTATTCACAATGTTCTTAATATCTGAATTGCTTACCTGCTTCTGCCTGTTTCCAGTTGCTATCACCCAGGGAGGGGCAATCCAGTTGGCAAACAATGGCACAGATGGAGTCCAAGGCCTGCAGACTCTAACTATGACCAATGCAGCTGCAACCCAGCCAGGTACCACCATTTTACAGTATGCGCAGACTACTGACGGACAACAGATTCTGGTACCCAGCAACCAAGTAGTGGTACAAGGTAGGATAAGGTCATTCTTAAATGATTTACTCAAGGTTGATGCTTTATTTCTTTATTGAGTCGTTCATTCTTTTATTTGTGAAATTGTTAAAGTGCTAGTTGCTAGACTAGGAGAGGCTTTTCCTCCTGGTCTTCAAATGAAATCTGCTGGGATATAGGGAATAGAGCTGAAACAAGCAAGAGCTATAACCATACTTTGTTTTTTCTGATACAAATATGTAAACTTAAGGGAGAACAGAAATACAATCACAACACAAACATAAGGAAATAAATTCAGAGGTTTTTGAAGGCCATGCCTGGTAAAGAGGTTAGAAAGAATTGCAGAGGCCCCGCTCTGCATGCCTTGATACCTCGTTCCTTACAATTTTCTGTCCCTTTTAAGTAGACAGTGCAGGAATGGGATAGATAATTTCTACCAGCAATTTATCTTGACATCTTGCATCATAGGGTTGAAATTAGAAATGGGTTTATGTGAAACTAGCCCAATATTTCATTTGGGCTATTTCACATTGCGTCCCTCTAAACTCTTAGCAAATGGTCTCTCTAATCTTTTCTTTAAAGTTTTATTTCAGATTTTCCCCAAATTCTATTCAGCTTTATTAGTAGCAACAGTTTTTGGAGCAAGTATACTATCAGAACTATAGGTTATTATTGCAATTAGAAATAGGAGATGTGAGACCTGTCTCAGCTTGAACCTCTAATTAAGAACGATCCTTAACACCCATTTGTTGAGAAATGTATAGTTTACTAGAAGTAAACTACAGTAATTGCATAGCCAGAACTGAAAATCATAGGGCAAAATTCCCAAGTCTAAGTTTCCCCTTAGTTGCCTCCCATAACTGGCCCCTCATGTCTAGTCAAATTCAAACAAGGTGTTTTCAGAACAGTCACCTCAGCCATAGGTTTGGTATGCAGCTGTGTTCCATTCCCAACTGGTTGACCTTGAAGCTACTCTCTGAAAGATACATTGAGTTTGAGTTTGAGTTTCATTTTATTTATATGCCGCCCTATTCCCGGGGGGGACTCAGGGCGGCGCACAAACCCAAGGAGGGGAAGGGAAAAAACACAAAAACTACAAAAGTACAGGGCATTTAAAAACAACCAACAGCCACACAATTCGAGAGGGGAAGGGAACTCATCGACTCCAGGCCTGCCGACACAGCCAGGTTTTAACGGCGTTTTGGAAGGCCTGGAGAGAGGTGACGGTCCGAATCTCTGCAGGGAGTTCGTTCCAAAGGGCCGGAGCCGCCACAGAGAAGGCCCTCCCCCAGGTAGTAGCCAGATGACATTGGCTGGTAGACTGAACCCGGAGGAGGCCTAATCTGTGTGATCTAATGGGTCTTTGGGAGGTAATTGGCAGCAGGCGGTCTCTCAAGTACCCAGGTCCAATACCATGAAGGGCTTTATAAGTGACGACTAGCACCTTGAAGCGTATCCAGAGACCAATCGGTAACCAGTGCAGCTCGCGGAGGATAGGTGTAACGTGGGTGTACCAAGGTGCATTGAACCTTGATGCATCCCCCCTCCCCGTCTAGCCCCCACTAGCTGATATTGAATGGTTGCAACTGTGAGGTGGCAACTGACAGGAGATCCATCACATAGTTTAAAGGAAGTTTAGGATACTGGTCTGGTAATTACATACGTACGGCAAATTGGCAAAAATTATGAAAACTGGATGGATTAATCTCTGTCTCAATGCAAGAACTGCAGTGGAAGATTATACATTGCTGGCACTTGACTCCAGTTAGATGGGCTCGTGTATATCAAAATTATTCTTCCAAATATTGGACTGGTTGTCAAAAACAAACTTGATAAAGCTATAACTTTTTGAGGTAAAAGTTTGAGGAGATACTGTCACTTAAAGAATTGAATGTTCCCCAAAATTAGGCTTTCTGCATTTATTTACAGCACCATGTCTCAAACTTAAAAATAAGAATATTTAAAGTAGCTAAAATAATTAATTGCCAAATATTGAAAAACTCTAGATAACATAATTGGGATGTCAATTAACAAGGTCACTTTAATTGCCACATTAGAAGCAAAGTTAAAATAGAATTAGAGGCCTATTAGAGAATGAGGGAAAGGGTTCAAAAAAGTTTTATCTGCGAAAATCAGAAAATGTGGGAAAATATATTAATATATAAAATTAATTATAACAGAAATTATAAAATGAAAGATTATCAACTGGAACTGATTGAGTTGGTAGATATGGTGAAATTAACTATATAACTTAGAGATAATATTATGGGCATGTTTATAAGAGAATGGAAGCCATCCATGGAGTTTTTGCAAGTTTAATATAATAATGGATTGTTCATGGAGATGTTAAGATTAGCTTATTTCTTTGGGCCACTAGTTAACGGGGCCTTTTTAGAGTTAACAGATACGAGGTCAATCTGATTGATAAGAGATTAGATTTCTAGATTTGAGATATTTTTTAAAGAATTGTGATGTAAAATAGTATAACAAATAGCAAGTATATATCAGAAAGTTTATAATTATTTGTAGACCCACTGTGCAAGGGAGGGGATCTATTAGATTTATTTGAGATATGTTTGTCAATATTCAACCAGTGTAGACAATGTATGTTTAATGTTGATTCCAGAGCCAGTAGCAGAAATTTTTAATAGTTTGAGGGAACCGGTAAATACCACCTCTGACTGCCCCTGCATTCTCTGCCTCCCGAGTTCCAGCTGATAGGGGGGAAATGGGGATTTTGCAGTAAAATGGAATGGGATGGGAATGGAGATTTTACAGTATCCTTCTCCTGCCACGCCCACCAAGCCATGCCACGCCCACAGACCTGGTAGTAAAAAAAATTGAATCCCACCACTGGTTGATTCTATATATGTTGTGCATACTTTTTATTATTTTTTTCTTTCTGATTTTGTAGTTTTCAATACCCTATCTTTGAAATAAATATCATTTATTAAAAAGAAGAAAATTAAAAGAAAGAGACATTGGAAGCAGGAACTACAATTTTATAAAATATGGATGGATCTTATGGTTTACCATTACAGCAGTAGACTATAATATGGTCATAGTTTGTATACATGGTAAATTGATGCATTTATAGTACCTGTCTATTTACATCTTAGTAGATATTTTTTTCTCTGCATCTGGGATTTATATTATTTTGGTCATTTGATAATGCTTTTTAATCATAGTTAATCATAATACAATAAAAACTACCGTATTTTTCGGCGTATAAGACACACCTTTTCCCTCAAAAGAGACTGAAAATCTGGGTGCGTCTTATACACTGAATACAGCATTTGTTTGCCTCCCGAAACCCCAGCCCTTCACCAAACTCAGCCTTCCATCCTTCCGAGGTGGGTAAAATGAAGACCCAGATTGTGGTTGGGGGCAATATGCTGACTCTGTAAACCGCTTAGAGAGGGCTGAAAGCCCTATGAAGCTGTATATAAGTCTAATTGCTATTGTTATAAATTGGCCGTGCATAGCTTTTAGGAGGCTTTCAGAATGCTCCTGGGGGCGGGGAGGGCAGCAATGAGCAAAATATGGCCTGGTTTTTGCTCAATTTTGTCGTCCCCCCCAGCCCCTAGGAGCACTCTATAAGCCTCCTAAAGGCTATCCATGCCCTTTTTTTGATGAAAAATGGGCCGTTTTTTGCTCATTTGTGGCCCCACCCCCACGGAGTACTCTACAAGCCTCCTAAATGGCATTCATGCCCTTTATTTGAACAAAAAAAAGGCCCTGTTTTCACGAAAAACAGGCCATTTTAGGAGATTTGCAGAGTGCAAAAACTTTTTTTTTTAATTTGCCTCTTCAAAACCTTGGTGCGTCTTATACTGCGAAAAATACGGTAATTCTATCATATGATTTCTGGAAAGCCCAGTAGTTTGTTTTGGCTTTGGTGAATATATTTGTTGCGTTACAAAAGACATGTAAATCAGGAGCATATGGGAGATAGGAAAGGAAACCTTAGGAGAAAACATGTGGGAAATGTAAAGGCGGAAAATAGATAGAATACTTGATAGTAAATATATTGTGAGCGAAAGAGATACAGAACAAGAGCAATGGTTGTGGGAGAAGGAGTTGGAGAGCGAGAAGACACACTTAAGACTGGGTAAAAGCGGTATTCAGATTAAAATATCCTTTGACTCTCAAAGGTGATTTGGGCAGGAAATATGAACAGGAAGGGGGAGATATTGTTTTAAGTAGTTTCAGAAGGAAAGTGACCAGGGAACAAAGTAACTAAGAAAGAGGGATAGAAGACCGAAGTCAAAAGAGGATATTCAATGCAAAAAGAAATGCTTGAGAATTGTATATTATTTCTATAAATACAGAACAGCAGAAACTTTGTATTTTTGCGGTGAGAGTCGCAGTCAACCATGCTAGTTACATTAAAGCAGTGTTTCTCAACCTTGACAACTTGAAGATGTCTGGACTTCAACTCCCAGAATTCCCCAGCCAGCGAATGCTGGCTGGGGAATTCTGGGAGTTGAAGTCCAGACATCTTCAAGTTGCCAAGGTTGAGAAACACTGCATTAAAGGAAGAAGAGAGCTGCCAATTACTTTAAAAGAGCTTAAAATCTTTTTAAGAATTGTCAAATATAACATTTTGTAATTCTTTCTAGCTGCCTCAGGAGATGTTCAGACCTACCAAATTCGCACAGCGCCCACAAGCACCATTGCACCTGGTGTCGTCATGGCATCTTCCCCAGCTCTCCCCACTCAACCAGCAGAAGAAGCAGCGCGGAAAAGAGAAGTCCGTCTAATGAAGAATAGGTTTGTATGCAATTCAGCAATAGCCAAAAATGTTTTTAAAGGCAGTCCTTGACTTACAGCCACAATTGAGCCCAGAATTTTTGTTATTAAGGGAGACAATCGTTAAGTGAGTTTTGCCCCATTTTATGACCTTTCTGCCACAGTTGTTAAGTGAATCCCTGCAGTTGTTAAGTTACTACCACGTTTGTTAATAGCGGTTAGCAATAGCAGTTAGACTTATATACCGCTTCATAGGGCTTTCAGCCCTCTCTAAGCGGTTTACAGAGTCAGCATATTGCCCCCCAACAACAATCCGGGTCCTTATTTTACCCACCTCGGAAGGATGGAAGGCTGAGTCAACCCTGAGCTGGTGAGATTTGAACTGCCGAACTAGCAGTCAGCTAAAGTAGCCTGCAGTCCTGCACTCTAACCACTACGCCACCTCGGTTCTCTAAGTGAATCTGGTTTCCTCGTTGACTTTGCTTTTCAGAAGGTCGCAAAAGGTGATGACTTGAGCCCCCAGAACACTGCTGCCATATTAAATATGAGGTAGTTGGTAAGCTATCTGAATTTTGATCATGTGACAATGGGGGTGCTGCAACAGTTGTCAGTATGAAAAACAGTCATAAGTCACTTTTTCCAATCACTAAGTGAATGGTTGTAAGTGAATGAGACTACCTGTATTTGAAAAGCAGACCAACAACTTTCTTTACTCCCATTCAAAAGAAAGTTTTATTATATAAAATGGAATTGATGGTACAAAAAAACTATTAGTTTATCTGAAAACATACATAACTGGGAAGGAGATTTGCAGTCCCCTTGTTGCGTTGCAGTGGTTAACAGAACCAGAAAGTTCAGGACAAGTATTTTTTCTTTGGTAATGGCCCAGAATTAATCTTGTTAATAGTCAGAACCATATCATTTCAAGCAAGACAACAGAATGATACTTACTTCAGTCAACTTATATCAAAGAAAATATTTGTTGGCTCCCCATGCAAGTATATCAACCAAAACCATAGATTATTCTTTTAATATTTGTTCAGTGCAAAGTTGTGTAGTCAGTGTGCAACTTAAAGCTCCTTAGAAGTTCTACTCACACATGGCTCCTGTTCTTTAAAAACTAATGTAATCCTTAATTGTGCATCCTTCCTTTAGTTTATTGTCTGAAGAAGGAGCTCACCTTTTTATTGTTATTGCTTGGAATGTGCCAGAAGAAACAAACAATTGGGCTTTTCTGCAGCACATTATTATAAACATGCAGAGTTGGAGCATTTTTAATTTGTTAGATAGACCCTCTTGCTGGGGAGGGGGAAGCAAATACAGCATGTGACAGCACTTTGTTAGTGATCATTAAACCATGTCTTACCTTGTTTTATTATGCAGATGGCTCAATAAATTATTCAATACCTCAGAAGAGCCCTTAGGCTAAGCAGTAATGACTTACTAGCAGCAGAGAGGAAAAAACAGCCACTCTTAATTAATTAATAATACTTTTACATTAATATTACTTAGTTTTTAGGGTCCTTTCAAAGATAAAAAAATATGTGAGATGTAAAAATATTAAAGTATTAAAGAAATAGCTGAACAGTAATGAAAGCTGTCATGCAGTAACGTTTTATTTCACTCCTCTCAGAGCAAGTGATTTATAATTTTTGAAGCATTTCTGAGACAGTAACCTGTGAGCATTTATTTTAGATAACTTTTAGGCAGATTTACTATTAGATAAAAATACAGAAAATGAGCAACTTATTGCAAGAGAAAAATGGGAAGATGGAATTTTCCCCTTTAATGTAATTGAGAAGTTTTAATCTTATCAAAGCATAAAACCATTGAACATAGTAAAATTTACATCTAAATTAGTATGCAAGGGATTGAGTTCTTAAACATTCATTGCAGAATGTCTTAATATAAACGAGTTTTAAATGGCTAAACCTCTCATTAATCTTTACCATAAAATGCAGTAGAACAATGACTTGGAAGATCTGGTTAACTCTCCTCAAACTGGCTCTTTCAGTAGTTATCTGAATGCACAATTGTTTTGTATAATACCTGTGCAGTGCAACTAATATAACTAAGAAGTATGGGAAACATTATCTTGTCTTCCGATCCTTCCTGTATTAATTTGAGCACCGATGTTTGTCCATACTGCATCCACGTGTCCTATATTACCCATAATTCCTGCCATTGGCATGTGCTTCCGTGTATTTCTAATCAATACCTGAGCCTCACTATTACAGAATAAAATCAGAATTTTTTTATCTCTAGATAAAAATCTCCCCAACCATCTTTTTTATTCACAATATTATGATGGCACACAGGAAATAGATGCTTATAAACATTAGCCCTTGCACTCACTGATTTTGTCGTTATACTTTTGATATGTGACTTGCATAGAGAGGTTTCCTCCTGAACTTGAGAGACCGCCTCCTGCCGATTACCTCTCTCAGGCCAATTAGATCGCACAGGTTAGGTCTCCTCCGGATTCCATCTGCCAGCCAATGTCGGCTGGCGACCCCCCGGGGGAGAGCCTTCTCTGTTGCAGCTCCGGCCCTCTGGAACGACCTCCCTGTTGAGATCCGGACCCTTACTACCCTTCCGGCCTTCCGCAAAGCCACCAAGTCCTGGCTGCTCCAGCAGGCCGGGGGGGCTGTGAAACATCCAGCCCCGCGGAAATTGTGAATGTTGCCGTTTTGTTTTTAAAGTGTTGTCTTTGTCTAGTTTTTCCCCCTTCCCTTGTCTATTGTGAGCTGCCTGGAGTCCTTCGAGAGTGGGCGGCATACAAGACAAATAAATAAATAAAATAAATAAATAAACTTTATTGGCACGGACATCTAATAGGAGCATTTGCTTGCAAGAAAGCTTGATTTCTAGGACAATCACTACAATAAGAACGCAGTCATGGACTCTTAAGAATCTGTACAAGTTTAGCAGGCCTTTGAAAATTGCTTAACCATGGGATATCAAATACCAGAGAGGAGATCTATCTCAATATATTAAAAAAGAAATGAAGTATACCTTTAAAGGGACCAGGTTGAAGGCAGTTTTTTCCCAGAGACCGCTAGAAGAACATAGAGCTGGAAGGGACCTCAGAAGCAGTGGAAAGTGCAAATTATTCTATTCTGACGAAGCAAAAGCAGTTAAACTGCTACTTGGGAGTGTGTATATGCATGAACCCTTACATAGGGGAAATTGTAAAAAGTGGAAAACTTAGGAGATACACAAATGTGGAATGATGAGAGATAGAAGATACTCTTTCCTTGGCCAAAGAGCTTTATGGGGAAAATTAGCTTTGGGAGGGAGAAAGGAGGGTGGGGGAATTCAGAGGCACCAATTGGAGCTTTGTAGCTGACTAGACTGAAAGTGATTGTTCTGCAAGCAGAAATCTCCGACTTCTCTCTTATAAAGCTTTATTATGATGCAAGCAGAGGTACAGTATTCAATAACAAATGAGTTATTTTTCATTTAGAATGATTGTATTGAATACAAGTAGATTTCCTGATTCCATTTTTCATTTCACCTCTGTTGACTATGGACCAGAGAGGAAGCAGAACTCTGATAAAGTGGAGAAAGCGGTAAATTACTGACACAACAATTGTTTGAATTCTTATCAGTCTGACAATCAACTCTCAGTTCAGCACTAAGTGTTCTCTAGCTTGGGTTTTTCTTGTATTCCAAATCTGGCAGACTTTTGAGAGACTGAGAGAGAGGAGTATAAATAACAATCTTGTCAGAAGAAGCATCCAATAAATAATAAATTAAGGCTAAAATGCATAATAAAAATTGCCTTGAAACCCTAACTTTTCCCCACTGTATATTCAGGAGAGTGATTGGCTTTCTTGCTGGGAGGGACAGTGGGAGGAGAACAGATAGCGGAGAGCCATCAGTCTCAACCGCTGTCCTGAATGATCTCTTATTAAATTGTGCAAGTGCAGCAACATTGCCTGAAATGTAAACCTGGCTTATGGAGGGAGCACAGCTTATGCTGAAAATCCCAACTCAAGAACAGAAGAATGCATATTAATGGGGTCACGGGGCATAATATATAGAGACAAAACCTTTAATTGCACTGGGCCTTGTAGAGAAGATGGTTCCTTTAATGCTTTGAGAATTAGTTACTGCCTACTTACAAGAGATTTGGTAATGGAAGGTGTCATTACACTCGTTCTCCTGTTTATCCCTGATGGTTTCTAAACTTATAGCCCTTCAATGTGGTAACTTACTGCTTATATGGATGGGAAGGAGAACTCTTTCGCTCTAGCTCTAAAATTACTATATTACTGAAGTTAAAATCAGCTATGAATGTTGAAAATTGTCCCGAGTCTGAATATTTTCTCTTATTTTGCCTACAGGGAAGCAGCACGCGAGTGTCGCAGGAAGAAAAAAGAATACGTCAAATGTCTAGAAAACAGAGTAGCTGTTCTTGAAAACCAAAACAAGACATTAATTGAAGAATTAAAAGCACTTAAGGACCTCTATTGCCACAAATCAGATTAATTTTAATTCCCCGTTTTTTGTTTGTTAATGGGGAAAAAGACTGGTTTGGTAATAGCCAAACAGACAAAACAAACTTTTTATTTTCTAAGCATTTTTTTTTCTTTTCTTTTTTTTTTTCTACATACACAACTGTCTGAAAGCAACTAAGGAATTTGATTCATCTGTGCTTGGCATTAAACTGTGAATGTTGCACATCTGCCTTCAGTTCTTCCCCTCCTGAAATCAATTTCATCACAGTACACCCTGGTTCTGAAGAGAAAAAAAATATCAAACTTCCTCTTCAAGAAATAATAATCTTCATTTGTGAAGTTGCAAGAGTTGGAAGTTTCTTAACAATAATTTCAAGAGTCAGCATAATGTCATCTGAATGCCTTCTTAGTGTTACCCTGGACTTTTGCCCTGAAATACTCAGTGGGCCACATATATAACCAAGGTATGATGTACTGAGGTGGTTGTGATTGCCAAGTTATTGCATAATTTCCAATATATGTTAGCAGCAGTACAGTTAACATCTATATGGTGGGATAATGCCAAAGGAGGTGCGTTTCAGGTATACTAAACATAGAGGAATAGGAGTAAGCTGAAGAAATTAAGGAAGAGGCAAGTGGGACAATTATGAACCCAATCCAATTTTTGTACAACACAAAAAAAAAACCCACTTATTTTCTATAATGTTTTAATAAATTTAATGTAACCAGATTTCTGAATTCAAATGACAACTCTCACTTTAAGCTTGGTTGGGATGTGAACTGGTAGGAAGCAATAGAGAAGTATATGTTTAAGATGGGAACATAATAGTACATTCACTACTGTTTCCTTTTTCTGTATCCAAAAGCGAGATTATCCAAGGTAACGATTAGAAGCATAGTTAGCCTAATGCCCACTTTGGGAAAAGAAACCTTACGGCTGTCCTAATTGTATCATGCAAGTAATAATTTTGAAACTTTGCCTCTCGAAATGTTTGACTTTTCTGTTTTGCTTAAAACCTCCTTTGATATATCTTTAAAAAGAGGTAAATACATTCTCTGTTGCATCATCTGCATGTATAGTGTGGATATGATAAAGATTTTTTTTTGTTAAAATCCTACCTATTGTATATTCAGATGGTGTTACATTTATCCCCTGGACATTTTTATCAAACACATTTAATGCAGCCTACAATTCATTTAAGCTGCCTGATATCAATAGGCCTCCCTGTAATTTAAGGTTATTTATATATATGTTGTTGTATTTGTGCTGATAAATAAATAAAGGGAGACTAGTATAGATCTATTTCAAGCTACTTAGCTCTCATCAGCTAGCCATACCCTTACTGGGATTTGAACCTGGCTAGCTGATGAGAGCTAAGTAGCTTGAAATAGATCTATACTAGTCTCCCTTTATTTATTTATCAGCACAAATACAACAAAATGTAACAAAAAGGCAACAGTAAAAATATTGGGTTTCTGCCTGGATGGTCTCTTGTGACGAGCCGAAGGACAGAGAATGGAAGTAGTGATCTTCCTCCCATATTTGGGTGTATGTATGTATGTGTATGTATGTATGTATATATATATATATATATATATATATATATATGTATATGTATATGTATATGTATATGTATATGTATATATATATGCCATATGCAAAGATTTTAATCAGAATTTGCAGAAGCAAATAAAACAATCTGGCACCATGTGAATATTAAATCTTTTGAAACCATTAGAATTTTTTTGGGGTGAAGAAAACAAATCCTTGAGTTCATTGGAGCTGAGGATCCATTAGGGTCAGAATGGGAATTGCGTGGAGAAAATTGTCTAAGCCCAGTCATTATTTCAATGTTTATGTATGTATATATACATACACAAGGTATTTAAAATAAACTTAAATGGTTGCTGTTCTGAAAGATAAAAATGCCATGGTATATTAGGGAGAATTTATCAGGTGCATTTAACAATGTGATGATATATAGGGATTACTACATTTTTAAAAGCATTATATTTTTTTATATAGGAACAAATAAATTTTTTCTTTGTTTATATTATAAGTCAAAACAAATTCTAGATTGGAAAAGATAAATGTTCCACTCTCCTTTTAATTTGCTAGACAGACTTGCTTATCCTCCTCCTGACATAAACCTGAACATCTGTGTAAGTAATTTATATATGGATTGTGCTCTTTCATAAATTGGATGAAACAGAATGAAAGCATATAAATTAATGATTAAGTGCTGCTATTCCGAAAATTTCATTGTATCTTTAAAAAAAACAAGTACTTTGGTCTAGCAAAGATTTGGGAAGATATGCTATAGAGCAGTGTTTCTTAACCTTGGCAACTTGAAGATGTCCGGACTTCAACTCCCAGAATTCCCCAGCCAGCGAATGCTGGGAGTTGAAGTCCTGACATCTTCAAGTTGCCAAGGTTGAGAAACACTGCTATAGAGAATTGAAATCCACAATTTGTAGCTTCGTTGTGAAATTTTTCTTCTTTTCCCTGAAAATATGGTAGAATCATGAACTCACTGATTTTGCAGAAGTCATTTTTGTAACATTGTCGTCATGGTATGTGGTATCTTTTTGTTTGGATAATTTTGAAAAAGTATCTCATAAAAGCTTGCTGTTTTGGGATCACATAAATGGGTTAACTTGTATAAAAATTATGCAATAATGTAAGATGTATTTTAAAGACTTAAGTACTAGAAAAGCAACCACCATAACTCTCTCCACTATTTTGACATCATTTGTAATTATTGGATATGATTGTATTTTAGCAGATAAGCCACCAGCTGAGCGGGCTATTTGGGCCCGGGGTAGATAAATACCCTTTACAGCTTTTATAAGTGCTCTATGATAGAGGCTAAATCTCAATCACTTGTAGTATCACAGGATCTATTGTACTGGTTCTATAGTAAATATAAAATTTACATTCTGAGATTTTTCACCAGCAATAACACAACATTTCAATTCACTTTATTTATCCTACACCATGTTACGTAGGCATCTGGCATTCCATATATACTTTGATTTATGTTTTAATTATCCCAAGTATAGAGCTGGTTGGTTCCAATATGTGTTTTACAAATAACAGCCAAAATGAACAGGGGATAGTACTGAAAAACCAACCCTCAGTTTGTATATTACTAATAATTTATTGAGTTAATAAATTTATTGAATAGTTAGTCTCTGTTATACACTTGGCCCCTTTGCTCCATAACAAAAAATTTGTTTAGTTTATTGGCAGATTGAACTAAAAGAACTGGCATAGAAAGGGCTAGCTCCATTTATAGTCATCATACATAGAATTGATTTGAAGTACAATTTCTATATTTTACAAAAGAAAAAAAACATTATTCAGGCAATACAAATATTGCCTGAGGTGTTCTTCTAAAAGATATTCTTGGAAAGGTTTATGTATAAAGTATGTACATATATAAAATATATATACACAGTATATAATCTATAGCTCTGAGAGCTTTTAAGTCAGGAATGCTGAATATTATAGTATATTGAGGTCAGAAAAAATAGTATGTATGTTTGCAGATACATGCTTATTGTTTCTTCTCTCTTCCCCCCCTCCCCCCCCTCCCAAATTTTGAGCTATATTATTCTGGCGCTTATTGATATGTTGTACTGTTGTTACTTACCCATTTTCAGTTACTTTATTTCACTGCGGTTTGTATTTGTTACGATGGTAAATTATGAAGTGATAGCAACTATTTAAAATTCCTCTTGTTCCCAAGTTCTTCACTTTGTGCTTTGTCTGTTGGGCAGCTATTCATTTAAGACAAAACAATTGGAAAACATTGGGGTTATATAGAGGGAACGAAAGAGAAAAGTGGTTGCACAATATTTTATTTGCATAATTTTACCCTAAACTTAAAGTAATGGAAAGCATTGTAACTAGAATTTGAAAGCTTACTTAAGCTCAGATACATTTGGCAATGGGTATGTCCATTCTGCAATCTACCATGTTCTATAAAACAAAACAATTATAAAATTGCATAATGACAAGTGTATAATTTTATGAAAGAGGAGAGCTTTCATCAAAATTATAACTAAGAACTGAATACATGATCAGCAGATACCTGTTTTATTGTGGATATGTACCAAGGATGAAGCATTCATGAACATTAAAAAAAAAAGCTAGCATGTTAAATGAGAAAGATGCTTTCTACTTCTGACATCACAGTTTTGATGTGTGGAAATATTCTTTTTACACAAAGATGCAAGTGTTCATTTTTCCACTTACAGCCTGCAGAGGAATGGCTCAGCAGCAGATACATCTGAGTGTATTAATGTAATTTTAATGTGCTCCTGCTTAATATTTCTATGCTTGGATGTTGTTACTCAATGGACTCACGATGATTCTAAGAGACAGCTGTTTTTTTAAGAGGCACCTACACAAGGCAATACCAAAGATTGAGATCTCGAGTTAGGGGGATTCCAATGAGAAAGGCTGATATTTAATGGTTAGAATATTTGAAAGAGAAAGAAATTCTAGGGAATGAGCAATAGATAAATATTTTTAAAAGCACAATATTTCCCAGTGCCAATTGAGATGAGATTGTATTAGTTACCACATGTAGTGTTTATAGCATTCTTTGGGATTTCTTACGTTGTATGGATCCATGTTTGCAGATGTTATGCCTATTGATACATGTACCATACCCTGAGCACTCAAAGAGTTCTGAATATTCTGAGAAGCACAGCCTCCTTTGGACTGTTAAATAAAGAAATGGTGCTGAAACTTTAGCAATCTACAGCTTTGTAACAACAATTTTCATTTTGAATATAGCATAAACATGGCCAATGGTCAGAAATGAATTATAAATATTTCAATCTCACATCTATTTTTTTAAAAAATGCAACTGTAGCCCCAGACAAATAATAAATATAAGTGTATTTTGGTATTGCAGGTACTGGTTCCTACTAGCCATTTCAAGCCTTTTAAAATTTTGCCTGTAGAGTTAGGATTTCTTGGAGTTAATTCAGAATTGTTATTATGCATACTTATCCCTTGTTACATCTGCAAGGAACCTCATATATCTTTTTGCATCCACTTGCCCACTTTCTCAGGGTTTCTGTACATTTTAACATTGCTACTCTGTGGCATAATTTATGTTTTAACATAATTGAGCTGTGTTTACATGTGGTTTCTTTTAAACCCACAATGAGCACAGGGCACTTCAACACTCTTATGTATCTGTGGAGTCTCCTCACCTGAATGCTATCTATCAATTGACCTGTTGATCATGTAACAAATAAAATGTTGGTGCATGCCTAAGTGTTTAAAAACAAGTATTTGCTGTACTTCACGGGAGTATTGTATCATATTGTTCAACCTGAGTCTCAGACTTAGCCAGATGCATTACTGACATTCTGAAAAAAAAGCTTCAAGAATAAAGCAAACTGGTTGTAATGACAAATTCATAACAAAAACTATAGGATAGTTTTGAAATGCTTTCTATAAATTGTATGCTATCCAAGTGCCACTCCATTTTGGGGTCATGAGATTATTTGTGAAACAATACATGGAATGTTAGATCTTTAATTCCATTTAAGATTTTACTATTCAAGTATGATTCACCCTCTGATTTGAGGAATGGGAGAGTTGTGCGACTTCTGATCAATTTATTCTTGTTCTGTTTGGATCTGAGGCTCACAGGAACGTGAACTTTCTTTAGAATATTATGGGAGGAGGGACAGCTGTGCTAGTTTTATTTAATAAAATTTATTCTCCCTGTAACTGATTCTTTATCCAAAACAATCAGCAAAAAAAAACAGGGTACCGAACTTTTTAAAAATGTTTTTATTGCGAATTAAATTACTAGGCAGAGAAATATGAACTAGAAATGGATTAAGTTAAATTGAGAATTCCTTATTATTTTGAAATATCCCAGTTTTAATTTTGTAATTTATCCAGTTGTATTTTTTTTTTTGTGTTGTTTTTTTTTTTTAATATACTGGGTTATACTGCATTTTATTAACATTATGTACATACTAACTGCTTTACGTTTCAGAAGCTAGTTATTGCTTTGTATATTAAAGTGATATTTGTGAATTTGTGAAATACTGTCATAAAGTGCTTTTTTCTTACTGTAAAGTTTGTGGTATAAACTGTCATAAAACTCTTTTTACACATCTATGTGCGGATACATAAACCTGCTTTTAAAATCTTTTTGAAGTCTCTTTTTTCAGATGGGATAATATATTTAAATGGAATCATTTCCCTTATGTTTGTCAATTAGTTGAGACAAATATAAAAAGATTAAGCATGTGTTTCTTGAAGCAGGAATGCAAAAATGCAATTGGCACAGACCATGTGCTTTTATTTGGCTATTTCATCATTGCATCTTAACTCCCTGTCTTTTTTCACTAACATGATTTGCCACCCTTTCCTTGACCCACTGCTGCCGTTTCTTGTATATACCATTCTTCCCAGGCCAAGTTTCACCTCCTTCTCTTTGGCTCCTCGCCATACTTATTTGAATTTGCATCTATTTTGAGTGCATTTATACGTTTGTTTAGCTTTCTAAAAATGTAATATAATGCCCCTCAGAAATGCACACCCCTATTCTGGACCATATCTTTATCATTTCTATTACACAAGAGAAAAATAACCATTCTTCTAATCAAAATAATGTAATTATTATGGGATGCTCAAGAAACTGAACCCATGTACTAGACCTAGAATATACAAATATAAAGTGTTGTGCTAAATACGAAAACCCCGTAAAATTCTGCACTGGGCAGAATTTTGTTACGAAATAGGCTGCCCCAAAACAATATTTCATCAGTTTTTCAGCATTTTGGTGTTACAGTAGTTTAACACATTATTTAAGGACTCCGAATTTCAATTCAAAATAGTTTGGATCTGGGGTTTAGAGATCTAGCGTCCAGTAATTTGCTATGGATAATTCTGGATAGAGTCATGCTCCCAAAGGCAGGGTTAATGCGCAATCTGAAGGTTCTAGATTTACAGCATACTTTGGGAGCAGGGGACAACTGTGCAGGAGGGCCTTTGCACGATTACATGTGGTGCACTATAGTTGTGCCTACTCCCAGATCAAGAAGCACTATTTATGGCCACTCGTGCCTTAAGTCACTTCCTAACTGAACTGTAGCAATAGAGTTTGTGGGCCTCAAAGAGCATTTGTAAGCTTCAGCTGGTCCAAAACACAACAATTCATGGAGTATTGGGTGCATTACAATATTCATCCCTATAATCCCCCCCCCCCCCCGAATGAGTGCAGTTGAAGATGCTGGTTGTACCTTTAAAGGTTTGCATGACATGGAGCCAGGGTTTCTGCAAGGCTGCCTACTTCCAATAGTTTCTGCCTATCCTACTAGATCAGGCTAAGTGATTAAATTTACACAAACGTAGCAACAATCACTGAAGCATTTAAATATTTAAATAAACCTTTAAACAAACGTAGCATTCACTTTACTTTTGCGCTGCCGTCGTCGCGCTGATATCGACGCGGTAATGTGGGCGCGCTAATGACTAAGCGTGGTTGTCGACGCGTATTTGTCCGCGCTGTTTTGTCTAGCGCGGTTTTGACGTGCCACGGGATAGCCTTTAGGAAGCTTCTTTAACAATGAGTAAATCAAGAAGACAGTCTTTATAGGAAACTCAACCCGATTATCTCCAAATAAGGAAACAAAAGATAGATTAGTTTCATTTTATTCTCATAAAGTACTTTCATTGCGACAGAGAGAAGGGGGGGGGGGGGAGATGCTG